>NC_049980.1:2162402-2180622 GCF_000003815.2 Branchiostoma floridae | reverse complement strand
CAGCCGGAGCCTAACCTCTGCTTGGAGAGTAGCGGACCCCCTGGGTAATGTGACGTAGGGTTAACTGGGAGGCGCGGTGTCAGAACATATCGTTGGGAGTTGCATCGTATTTTCAACTGAACGTAAAATGATCTAAAATGGGAGTCTCGTATTCGGGGAGGTACCACGAGCACGTTAAAGGGAAATGGCTAGCAACCCCTCACTATAAAAACTACCCTGCTACTGAAACAGGAAACTAACTCTGACATATGTGCCAGTAAGCACTACAAGGACTACAGCAGCAACAACCTTCAAGTAATCAGTAAAAAAGATATTAGGGTTAAGAAAGAGGGAAACGTTGAAGCTGGTGTGTTACGCCGAAGGGCAGTTATACCGGCTATATAGATACGTAGGAAGTTGGTTTGAAGTTAATAATTTGCGAAAATAAAACCACAGCCACAGCGCGTCGCCATTTTTGCCTCTTGTAAACTGAGCCTAAGATCATTATGATTCACTACGTAAAGCGGTGTGCTAATTTCATGAGTGTGCGATATCTCTTATGATTAAATTTTGTTAATAAACTTAGCGTTTACCTACATGTAACGTTACATTCTCTAAACTAGAGTTCGGCGACCTCATACCTCCATGAAAATTTAGAGCTTTCATAAATTTCATGCAATTGACTAACACATTTACATAATTTATGCATGGTGTTGTTTATCATTGACTAACGTACACATGTCACAATTATAAAATTCCCATTATTGATCATAAAGCGGTTTTGCAATTTTTACATAAATCATGCAAAAAAGTTCCTCATTACCATATTTGGTATCTGCTTATATTCTACTTATCATAATTAACATGTGTTACATTTATTGAAGTCCAGTTATTGAAAACAATGGAATTATACAATTTCCTCATTAATTATGCAAATTAAGCTCTCATTTGCGTAACATGTATATCATTATGAACATCTTTGCCTAAGGTACCCGCATGCCTAATATGATGCCAATCCGTCAATCCTTTCTACAGTTATCCTCATTGGAATGTCTTGACAAAAACGCCCCTGCAGTTCCCAATTTGAATGTTAGGGGGCTGAAACTTGCCCCACTTTGTCATGACACTGAAAGCTATCTACCACCCAAATGTCAAGACCATATCACGTCAGGGACAAGAGATACATAGAAAAAACTGCTATGATAGAATATTCTCATTAATTATGCAAATGTAATATAATTTTGCATAATTAGTATTTCATTTTGTACAACATTGTCTGAGGTACCTACATACCAAAAATTATGAAAATCCGCTGTTCCCTGCTTGAGTTATCGTCTTCAGAAGTTTTTAACAAAAATGCCCCTGCTATCCCAAAACTAAACGCTAGGGGGCATAAACTTATGTCACTCATTCCTGAGCGCAAGAGCTATCTAACACCCAAAAATTGGGACCATAGCTTGTTCAGAACACGAGATAGCAAAACCGGAAGTTGCGCTGCAGTACCAAGGGAAGCCGCTAGGGGGCCCAAAATCTAATCACTTCCAGCTTTCATCACACCCTACCAACACACCAAGTATGAAACCAATCCATCCAGCCGTTCTTGAGTTATCTTGTTGACAGACAGACAGACACACACACAAACGCAGGGTAAAATATAACCTCCATGACATTTCATGGAGGTAATTAGCATTTACCTACATGCACGTGCACGTGCTTTTTCTACATTGCCCATTCTACACTGTTATATCTGCGCTTACCAGAGTACGGGAAGAGTCTCATGGGCGCGGTGTGCGGTTTGATCTGGTTGGTGGCAAAGTGTCCGGTGGGCAGCGGGCCCTGGTCGCGCATCGTACCGACACGCTGCGGCGGGGCCTCCGTCTGCAGGATCCGGTTCACCCCAAAGATGCCCGAGACGTCTTCCGTAGAGAATGTCCGGTCCTCCAGGACCACGCAGCCGTGGGGTAGGGCCGCATGGCTCTGCGGGAAGAGGCACGCCAGCAGCCCGAGGACTACACTCCAACGGCCCGGCATGTTGTACGTACCTGTGAGGAGATGGGCAGAAACGGCTTTAATGGTTCTAGCTGTAGCAAAATATAGCAAGGAACCGGGAGTAGTACTCTAGCTGTAGGAAAGTGTATCATAGATAAAAGGGAACGCATTACATAAACGAATACGAAAAAAAATCCTCTACTCACTCTTTCTTTTCAAATGAAACATCTTGCGCACATGGACAGGTATGTTACCTGGGAAGTCCTGCAGGTGCGGTACCTGCCCTGTTACCTGTGCACACACCTGTGCCCGACACCGGACGAGATAACGCCGGATAGGTAAACCCTGGCCTTCACAGCGGGAACATTTGTGATCATTTGCCTGTCAGAGTTCAGGGACTTTACAATTCTTACATCACTAAAATTAAGGAGGAGATAAAAAATCCTTGCTAAAATGCTGAAATGTCCACAATTGCCAGCAAACGCACACTACCCCCCCCCCCCCAACAGCTCAAAAGAGTTACTCCAAATGTGCGTGCTCCCACTTTGCAATCCTCCACTATGAGAGAAAATTATATCTATATACCGGGATATCGCACGTTACTGTAAAGCTGTTAAGTTTTGAGCTGTTATATATTCTTAGCCAAGACAAAAATGTAGTCAGCAGACACTGTTTGCTGTTCCTCTGCATTGGGCAGCCTGAACAATATTCCTCACAATGGGAAAACTACCCCTGACAACGAGAAACAATTCTGCTATCAAAATCAAAGAATTCACATATAGAATTCGTCTTCCACTGCATTAAAAAAAGAAGTGAAACCCGACAAAACTGTAGCATAACATGGAATGTAGTTCTTAGTATCACTGTATTTTTTCTTATCATGTGTGTTGCTTATACTCGGGCTTGCAATTGCACTAAACATTATTACGATATAATAAGAAAAAAGCTATGTGTTACCTTCTTACCTGACTAGTACTGTCAAATGTATTGTTGTTTGTCTGGGGAGACATGTTGTACGATAACGTTGTACAACTCGTGCCTCATAGGGGAAGACTATCCTGCACGAAAGTAGCGCTTGTCTGGGTTGAAAAAAATATTGAAAGGCTACTGTTTTATGTGTGTTTACCATATAAGATACGTATACGCTTTGAAACGGAATATGAAATGGAAGATCACCTCCATCTCAAGAACATACTAGAGTTTTTTGTTATTGTTTTTTTCAATGGTGTGAATTCTTCGATAATTCCAGCCTTTGACGCTTTGTAACACCAGACCACAGCGAAATCAACATGGAAGCAACTTTGGACCCGGGGCAGCTATCTCTGTTTCCACCATATTCTGCCTCCCATCTCATCTCTCTATTCATGTAATTACAGACACACACCACCACAAACGCCATGGGGCCGTGTACCGTAGTGGCAGGGAGTTTGATCCAGATCCCAGCGGCCCTAGGTTCAAATTCTGTCATGTCATTGCTCTCGTGCCTTTCTGAAAGCATTTTACACGACTTTCCTCACTCAACTCTGGTGAAAATGAGTAACTACCTCGGTTAGAAACGTCCCTCGAATGGGACTGAAGAAGAGTGATGCATGTCATTCGAAACGTCGAGAAGTAAATATTCCATATTATCCAGTTGTAGAGATTGAATTGCCTTTAGATATTGTTTACCTGGATGTCTAACCTTAGTGAACGTAACCAGTCAGTAAGAACAAATTGAAAGAGAAACACAAGCCAAAAACAATAGCTTTCAGTCTGTGTAACAGACAAACAAGCAAACAAAGACGCCAAGTTTTCACTACCAATTGGTCTACATGTCGTGCGTGTGTCCAAATCCATGTCTTCATCAACATCTAACGTTATAGGAGAAGACGAGATTTCCACAAGCTGTTTGCTGTGACACATCTAACGAAGGTCTGTACAAACATACGACAAGGATTATCTCAACAATTCTTCCTGGATTTAATGAATAACTTACTGTAGATCAAGGTCTACCAAAGCAACGTTACAGACTAATAGCGGTTGTTTTTAGAGATGCAAGTTGATATTGTGTCACAATCTGTTCCTGGCCACTCGGTACATCCTGGTGCCATGGCTGGGCGGGCTCCAGACATACCCCTCCGGAACCTACGGGCAGACCGAAACAACACCCCCGGGGTCCACGGGGTCAGAGGGTCACAGGGCACCCAACCAAAGCTGACTAGGGGAGGCCGACAGGTAGAAGACGTCATCAACCAGCTGCACGCCAACCCCTTTTACAACTCCAGGGAATCTACCGGTCAGTACTGCATTCATGGTGAAACGTAAAGACGATGATAACCGTTCATGATTTAAAAGGACCTCCAAGACAATATTAGGTTTACAGAATAGACATACAATGGAAGTTTATTGCAAGTTCCTGCCCGAGGGCTAATTGCAAGTGACAAAAAATGGTAAACAGTATACATTTAGTAAGCGACTAACTCTGGTGATACATTCAAATAAACTAAACAAAGCAAAACTTAGCCATTGGGTTTGACTTCTTTTTCGGAGACAGTAGAAGACGAAGGACCCCACCTTTTCGACAATGTGTAAGTTTGTGATATTAAGAGGAAGGTAAACGTAAGGAGATAAGGGTGGAATTTGGTGGCCTCTCTTAAAGGCTCCTTTAAAGAACCCGCCACATGTGCGAACATCCACCCGAGCGGATCAAACCATTCCGGTGTCACAACGATCTCGCCCCCCCCCCCCCGAACATTGCTAGTACTTCTCGGAGCTCAAGAGCAGCTGGTTACTACATATCAGGTGCGCTATACGGCACCTGCAGGGAGTGACATAGTTGGTGTGTTACCTGGTACCTATATGGCACCTTATTACCGTAAAGCCCCGGTCACAAAGCGCGTACGATTCCTTGCGATTCCTTCCGATGCGCAGGATAATCGCAGTGCGACGTAAGTCGGAAGAAAATCGGAAGCAATGGTTTAAGTATATAAAGCCGTGGTCACAAAGCGCGTAGTGCATCGTACGATGAGGTCATAAGAGCGTGCCTGCGCCAATCGCAGTGGATCATAGTAAATCGGGGAGCGTCGTATGGCGAAAAATAGAGCTGAAATGGATTTTGAACATGTTCAAAATTTCGCTATCGTCGTAAGGTTTTATTTGCCCCCATAGCAGAGTTCATTACGGCAATTTTTGTCTAATGATGAGGTTATAGATTTATGATTTTTTAGGATGTTGTGATGGTTTCAGTTTTACCTGATATTGTCGATATTGACGAAAAGGGGAAATATATCAGTCGCAACTGCCACAGTCGCAACCAGAGAACAGCGCGTCACGCACAGGTGATGCAGACAATTGTTTGATCGCTTCATGCACGTGAGTTTATAATTAGATCAAATCTCAGCTCTCGTCGGTCTTGGGTCAGTTTACCATAATCGTAATAACCATGGGGACAACTCGAACATAAAGGCAGGCTCTATGAGTCGGAAATATATATGATATAATGCTTATGTTATGATATTTGTATGATGGCATCTTTTTGTTGATAGCATATCATGATACGATCTTCGAAAGAGCCTGACACGTAGAGCGGGCAAGCAGGCCGAGATAACCATACCAGTACTCACGCTTGATTTGAACTTTTGCTTGTAATACTCTTGTTGTCATGGTCTTTTTTAATTTATTTTTACAGTTAAAGATATTATAGGAAGGTATTTAACAGCTACGTCCACATGTTTGTTGGTTAAAGAAGCACAAAAGCGGTCAGACGGCTATACAGAAGAGACACAAGTGAAAAATCGTGCGACGCTGGAAAAATTTTGAACACCATCCGATGCGTTGCGATGGCTTGCGATGCTTACGATTTTCTTGCGATGTACTGCGCTCATCGTACGATATGCGGAATAGTCCATCGCAAGGAATCGTACGCGCTTTGTGACCGGGGCTTAAGATGTCATACCTCGAAAGTCGATACTATATTGCAAACAAGACATTTAAATGAAAAAGATCATTTTTGGCAGCTGAGGTGGTATAAGAAACAGTGCTATCGCGAACGTATAAATGAACACCGTCTATGGTACGTCAGCTATATGTTTTCAATTTGTCACAGTGTTTTCTTTCTTGTGCTGGGAACATTTCCAAAGCACTAAAAAAACATGTGGATAATAGTTTCCCATTATAAACACTATCTACGTGCAAGTTGATATACCTGTTGCTAAATGCTACACAAACACTGGTAAAGTACCAGTCTTAAGAAACATGGGTAAAAGCACCAGTTCCTAAATACCAGAAAAACAGTCATGTTGGAGGTGAAGATACCCCTTGGCCAGGTGCATATTCCAAAATGTGCGTTATTCTAATGATTACCTTATTTGCATAATTAATAAAGACATTACATAGTTCTTTTGTGGTCAATTCATAGTAGAGACTTCATTTTGGAGATATATAGGTTGCTTAAGGACAGGTGAATACAATGAAATATATTTTATGTCGAGACTCGGGTATACTAGTATGCAATAATGGGAATACAAGGGACCCAACCCTCCTTGTCTGAAATAAGTTCAACTATCTTATTCCCATGTAATTACGTTAATACTAATACTATGGATTGAGTTATGTATCAAACTCGTGTACTTGTATCATTCTGAAACTGCATTTTGTGATTTATACCAATCAACTTCTAAAATGTCATGTAAACCCTTTTGGGGGGGGGGGCGAAATCGCTAAAGGGGGGCGAGGTAGGGGGGCGAGATCACTAGCCGGGGAGGGCCAGATCGCTAATGATTTCGCCCCGGGGGGGGGGGGGGCGAGATCGTTAGTGATATCGCCCCCGGGGAGGGGGGCGAGATCGCTGTGACACCGGCCAAAAATAGGGGTAGGGATTGCCAGGGAATCTCCCGAGCAGCCCTCGTAACCCCTGCTTCGCCTATTGGGTCAGTTAGTCCTCACTCATAGTGAGCAATTGGGCTGGTCTCAATCATGATGTTTCTGACCTAGGGCGAAGAGTTGCTGTTGCAGTTCCAATCATGTAACCCGTAACCTTGAGTGGCCTTCAGGCCTTGTTACGTGGTGACCATTGAGTAAAACAAAACAAAACAAGCGTTCGTAGAACTCAACCTTCGTGAAATGGGGGAGGGTGTGGTGGTTGGAGGGTGTTTTTTATAGACATCTCAGGGGCTAGCCTTACAGAAAATGATACGTTCGATTGCCAAAAATTCTCGGAATTCTACACCTTTTTTTCGCGCCTATGTAGCTGCATCATCCCTTTGAAGTGGAATAGTTTGTGTTGACAGATTGTCATGGTATTTGGAATGCAGATAGCTTTTGTCATGGGCCGTGAGCGAGCGAGTGAGTGAGATAGCTTTGGAGATGCCTGACATAATCAATTTTTATCATGCAAATCAGGGGCTAATTTGCATAAATAATGAGGACAGTTTATATTAATAATAATAACTAGGTGTATTTTGCCAGCCAGTAGGTACCCAAATTATACGCCTACTTCATTTCATACTAGCAGATTCTCAAATATAAGACACATTAGTCAATTCCAAGTCACCATATGCATGAGGGTTTTAGGTGATATTTGTAATAAAGTCTGAATTTTGTTGAATAAAAGAATATCTAAGCCACAATAATTGATTTTTTAAAAATTGACTAAGAATATATTCATCTATTTGAATTCATTTGAATAGTTTAGAAACATTTTCAAAGTAACTGTACAAAATATTTTTTTAGAATAATTGTGAAACCTCTGTCTGATTCTTTCACACTTACAAATATTTGTAAACTTTGCCAAATGTTTAAATCAGTTAATTGCCCCCATAAAAGTAAGCTCTGTTGTTGCCTCTGTATATTTTTAGATTTCACTGCTGGGCACTTGTGGATCCTTTGTGGTGGGCCATTGTTGCATTGACACCCAACCATACTTTGCAAGGATGTGTGAATTGCTATCTTCCCAGCCCACTGACCCATTTACAAAATGTTACAAAAAATGTTAGAAAATGGTAACTAATGGTAGAATGCTGTTATCATTATTTAGAAACCATTAGAAGTATCTACTTCCACACCATGAATATTTCCAAAGTTTTACAGGACCGGGGAAATATTTATAAAATTGAAATAATGTTTAAAATGTTTCTGAAGTATCAAATGTCGATTCTAGACATATAATTACAAAACTTTAAAATCATTTCTAAACAATGACAACAAACATCCGCACGATGACTTGTAATGGACTCTAACTAACAAAGAGAGAAATATTAGCCTAGAGTTGTGTACTAGTATGTCCGATTGGTAAAAATTCCCGGAATTGACAGCAAGATTTCCGCGCGTAAGCAATCGAATCATCCCTTTAGATGGTAATAACAAGGGAAGGGTTGACGGATCAATATTGTCAATATTGACGACTTGATACATTGCATGGACGTTTCTACAAAGTGATGTTATAAATTATAGTTTTTCTTTGTACAGCCCCCTTTACAGATCATTATTGCCGACTTGTTGCTTGCAACAATGACGATGTAGCATTCTTTGTTTCACAATGCAGTCCACTACATTGTGCATCCTATATGTCTAATGTACAATCCCTATAAACAATCTCATCAATGACTACAAGTTACTGTGAAAAGCAAACCCTGCTTTGTTCAACAATGTATTGTACCGGTAGTAACTGTTACATGTACAACCTTTTTTAAAGCGTATAATATAGGCCACTGTAAACAGTATCATCATTGCCCTTATTCATTGCTCTTAATCTACAGATTATCAAATCTTATAGGACACATTTACACCCCATCATGTATAATGTACTGTCCCTATAGTACCATTGTCTTGTAATCGTCTGGTATATATAAGTCGTGCAGTCCTCTATTGCGCAACTATGACCTTTGGGGTCACTTCCTGTGGGGACGGGGCCCATGCACAACTGCAGAAACACGCTGAATGACGTAATTCCTAAATATAAACCACTATTGCGCAATCGCCACACTTATCACACTACACACTATTTTTCAAGTACAAACATCCCCTGCAAAACCGTCAGAAGCCACTAGACGAAAAAACGCCTGGTACGTTTCATCTCCTTCTCAAGAACTACCCACATACCAAAAATCAGATCAATCTGTCATGGTCTTACGCAGCTGTACTGTTCACAGACACGCTCTATATAAGGTTTCTACACATACCTATTGTATCATGCAAATTACCACCTAATTTGCATAAAAAGTATACAATTATGTACATCATTACGTAAGCTGTCAGCATACCTACAGTCATTAACATCCATCAACCCCTTCTTGCATTATTCCTTCTCAAACCCTAAAACAAGAATTACTTTCAACGCCCCTGCGAAACCCCTAGGTGGCCAAAACTTACACACCTTACTATGCTTTTACACAGCTACCTACCACTTACAAATCATCACCCAAACAAGTCCCAAACAAAAAATAGCAAAACCGGAAGTTCCGCTGCAGTACCATAACACGCCGCTAGAGCGCCCTGCCGTAACGCAATTCCTGCCATTCCTTTGTCATGTCTAATCCTACCCACATACTAAATATTAAAACCATCCATTTTCGCGTTCCCTAGTTATCAGGCTGACAAACGACCACCTGACATCAAAACAGCACTGACTACAAACCCTTCGTTTCACGAAGGGAACAAAAAAAACTACAGTCTAATATTTCTTTTACGTTGTAACAATGTTCTTCTATAACGGCTATTTGTAAGGAGTTATTTTGAAACACTAGAAAGGCCGACATTTGCTTAAGAGCAAATACAGCATATTTCAGCCATACCCCTTCCCACGCAACATTGGACTGTTCCAAATCACCCCTGCGCAAAAATGGAACATCCTCTTAACAGTACATTATCCCCCAAAGTGGACTGGTATTGTGAATTGACTCCAGGTAAAAACAGAGCTTGCTTCTATTTTTCAGAAAATGACAATAATCACACCTTCCATTCAGAAAATTTTCATCATGACTGAAAATTGTTGAATGACTTCATGTAATGTCATTAACAATTTTCAGTACGATAACTAGGTGTAAGTTTAAAAAAGTATAAGCTCCTTGTGATGTGGGTACATTTATTATTGCAATGAACTTTTTTTATTCAAGTAGGGCATACGATTTAATAATTATCAAGCAGGTGCAGGTACTGTAGGAGCGTTTGTTTTCTTCAAGCTGTAAAACTGTTAAACTGTTTTACTTTGTATGCAATCAACCATCGAGCCTATTCTTATTTTAGTTTAACAACTTCCTGCCAGACCCGGAAGATACGATTGAACCTTGTTCGAGGATTTATTTTCGTCTGTCTGGTCAGTCTGTTCATACCCTGGCGCTGAGAGTGTTTTATTGGGCTGAAACTCTGGCAGTTTAAAGTTACTTACAATTTAAATGTTCAAAGTTTATGCCAAACAACAACAGCACTAGGAAATGTGGCCACTATAGACAGGTGGTCACTATAGAGAAAATGCTGATCTATTGACTAGGAGCCATACTTTACACATGATTTCAGTACACTGATCATTAATCATATAAACATTGCACAGGTAAGCCAATTGTTTAGATGTACAATTAAGTTCAAATAATTCTGAAGAGAAATATTGATGAGAAAATAATCATTCTCGCCACTGTCTAACTTATAATTACGTATCAAAACTAAACGCAGATTTTCTAACTAACGCACCTTTCGCCGACTTCATCATAGGACCGCCGGCTATCAATCAAACACGGCTGTTGATTAGACTTAGAGTTTCAAACAGTCATGTGCTGTGTGCCAGTTGACAGCGAACTTCATGCTACGTGATGTTTTACATTGCTTGGACCTTCTTTCCTACAGCGGTGCTTCTACAAAATATTTAGACTGTAACACTGAGTTTTATAGAATAGAATTTGACGCAGAACAGCGTTTTTTGCTGGGTATTTTTTTTGAAACATGTCCGTGGGAATATCAGCGAGGCGGCGACGTAGGGATATCAGACCGTCAACAAAAGTCGCACGGCGGCTAACGGCGCAGCGAAGATACTATCGCTATAAATAAGCGCTTCAACTAAGGATGGCAACCCGTACAATATTTTTGTATACTGTTGAGCTAAGTTTGTTGTTTATGAGGTTTTAGTTGTCTTTGAAGCTTTGACCCGAAATATTTTAAAGTCAAACTGCTGAAGAGAAGTAAGTGACTGCTACGATTATCGTAGATATGGCCCTAAAAAAACTGATAAAAGAAGCCTTCTCAATAGCCTAAAATGCAAGAGCTTCCGGAGGGGCTTCGCCCACCTGGGTCCCCCCCACAGTGGCCCTGCCCCTGGACCCCGCCAGGGACATTCGGCGGCCCCCGGACCCCTGTCCGACGCTTTGAAAAAATCCTGGCGAGAAGTCTGTACGGCCTGAGTCTTCAAGTTAACGTATTGTGTGGTCCCGCTTATTAATATTAATTAGCCTTCGCTTTCCTCTTCGCTGATTGGCTGAACCATTAATTGAATTAACTCTTCCTGCCGGCTAGACGCAGGTGCAGATGTCGGCTCTGTGGGGTGAACGTCCGAAAGGTCACGGCATGGAGAACGAAAGAAAACCAATTTCCCCTAAAAAAAAGTGCTGTAATTAAGCCTTTTACAGTACTTTATGCCAAACATTTTACTTGGATCATTTTACCAACTATATTATGCCTATCTATACCAAATGTTACTCATACCAGGGTACAGGGGTGCAAAATATACCGTTATAAGACCGTCAACAACAGTCGCACGGAGCTAACAGCGCAGCGAAAATACCATCGCTAGCGTTTCAACTTCGGATAACAAGTTATAAGTACTGTTGAACTCAGTAACGTTAAAGTTTGTTTTTAGTTGCCTTTGACGGTTTGACCTGAAACAGTGTTACGCTAAACTCCTGAAGAGAAGTTAAGTGACTGCTGCGATTATCATAGATATGCCCCTAAGAACTGATACAATATAAAGCCTTCTGAATAGTCTAAAATGCGAGAGCCTTAGGCGGGCTTTGCTCCCCCTGGCGGGAACACTGCTATATACGGGATCATGAGGCCCCGCTTATGAATATTAATTAGCCTTTGGCCTCCTCTTCGCTGATTGGCTAGGTCTTTGATTCAATTAACTCTCCGGCTGACGCGCACAGGTGTGGCTCTGTGCGGGGTCACGGAAGGTCACGTCAGGAGGCCAAAAGAAAACAAATTTCCCCTCAGAAAAGTGCCAAAATTAATCATTTTAAAGTTGTTTATGTCAAAAATTTTACTTGAATCTTGTTACCAAGTATCTAATGCCTATCTATACCAAATTTCAGGTCATTTAATTGTAATACCAGGGTACAGGAGCCAAAAGTGTCCTTTTTTGGTCAAAAATTGGCCAAAAATCGCAAAAATAAGCATTTTGTTGCATTGTACACCAAAAGTGTTATTGAATTTATATGAAGGGATTATCAAGGCACATCTGTGTCAAATTTCAGCTCATTCGGTTGCAATACCAAGGTACAGGAGCCAAAAGTGTCCTTTTTTGGTCAAAAATTGGTCAAAAAATCGCAAAAATAAGCATTTTGTTGTACTGTACACCAAAAGTTTTCTTAAATTTATATGGGGGCATTATCAAGGCACATCTCTGTCAAATTTCAGCTCATTTGGTTGTAATACCAGGGTACAGGGGCCAAAAGTGTCCTTTTTTGGTCAAAAATTGGTCAAAAAATCGCAAAAATAAGCATTTTGTTGTACTGTACACCAAAACTGATATTGAATCTATATGGGGGACTTATCAAGGCACATCTGTGCCAAATTTCAGCTCATTCGGTTATAATACCAGGGTACAGGGGGCCCAAATATACAGTTTTGGTCTTAAGATGACCAAAAAACCTTAATAAAATCATTTAAGAGACAGATATGGAAAAAATGAAAAAAACGCCCGAGGGTATTGGCCCACTCTACCCTTGTGCCAAATTTCAAGTCATTCGGTTGAGGAACAACGGAGATACCGTGTTCTGAAGATTTGACAGGAGAAAGAAACATTACGAATACAATATATTTCACCATACCTATGGTATGGCTGAAATATAAAAAGAGCGTCAGCTTGTAACGGGTGTGTAGCAGGGTCCATCTGTACAAGGCGCAACCAATCACCCTGATAGATATGTCTAAATCTAATGGATCTACCTAACTCTGTTCTTGATGCTAAATTACTACAGTTTCTGAAAACCCTAAGTATATTTTTACTGAAGCGATTATGCGAGATTTCGATTGGGGAACTGTCATTGATGGATTCAGTGCCCCAAATTTCGCATCCATATAAAAGGATTGGTTTAACGTTAATGCAGGAATGAAATATTTTAGCAGTCATTTTGGTGAGACCTGTGAACGGTTCTAGAGTGTACATAGCTTTGCGTGCTTTGCGTGAAAGCTGTTTTTTGACCAGGGAAAAACTGCCTGATGAAGTAAACTCTAGGCCCAAGTAACAGTAGCAATGAACGATGTCCACTATTGCTTCTCCGAAAAATAATTTTTGTTTTGGGAAGGACCGGCCGGATTTTTTTGTTTTAGGTTAACATCAAGTTTCCACTTGACACAAAAGTTTCGTAATCTATTTAGGGCATTTTGCAGTCCTGTATCGGATCCAGAGGAGATAACAACATCATCGGCGTATAACAGGCATGATACTAAAAGGTTGTGTAAAGAAGGTGGAGAGCATTCAGCATCATCAAGCGCTGAAGCACATGTACAATGTCGTTCAGAAATAAATCAGAGTAGGGCTGAAATTGCAGCCCTGTCTGACTTCCAAACAATGGCGTTAGACCAGTTGAGGTTTTAACATGTTTGGGGGGTTGCGTACATACATTGAATTAGCTTATAGAAATTACCCCCTACTCCCGAAGATAACAAAATTCTGTGTTGAAACAGACCGTGATAATGGCCCCGGAGACCGCGGTCCAAACGGCCACCAGGGTAGTAGCGAGAGACAGGGGGCGCGCGGCTCTAACGAGTCTTCAGGTCAGTACTGAGTATACATGTGTTTTTTTATTTATTTATTTCTATTGAAAGGGAAAATGTTTGTAATGATACAAATAAAGGGACGAGGACGAAGTGACGACGGACTCAGGTTGCACCCAACTTATTTTAGCGCCGCCACTTAATCAAGAATTGAAAATAATACACAGAACTATAATAAAAATAATTATTTATATACAGTGAGCGTGAGTCAACCCCCCTGGCGGAAGGAAAATAAAACAGAGAATGATACCTGAACTAAAAACGGTTTGTTGATATAATGTAAACAAGTGTGGCCGTTATAATTTTACAATTGACGTTAAAAGAATAGAAAACACTATCACATAAAATCAACATTTATTTGGCATGCAGAGAAGCATTGAATCTTCAACAGTGGATTGTGACACAAAATATTCGTTAAGAAATGTGCTACCTTCTTTAAAGGACAGCATCAGAAAATTTTCAATTCTTTATTTTCCAGTAGTTTACTCATTAAAACGTTGATATACGTCAATTTTTACATTGATCCGCCTAATATGACCCTGTAGACACGTTTGAACTTCGCGCTCTCCTCCTCTCCCCGCCGCGCTGGCCGATGACGTAATGGCCTCGTTCTGATCGCCTGACGTCACGGATCAGAAACTTCTAGCCAGCCATTTTGCTCGGTGAACCTCTCAGCGGTGAATAATCACCCCGCCATTCTGGAGTTCAGTTTGTTGTTGTTGAAAATTACTTTCGTGGACCTGTAAGTCGCATTGTGAGCTGTCTACGAAGCCATAGTCCCCGGGAGACTGAACATGAATAAGCTTGCCTGCGAGTAAACCGCGCGGCGACGGAACGAAATCAAAACAATGGTGGTGGGGAGGTTCACGCACCGTGCCTTTCTGGACTTTTACAAGAGCGAGTTCGGGTCAGTTCTTACCTTCTCCTTTCCGGACAGCACAGCGATAATCACACGTAAGCTTCCACGAATTTTGGTTGAATTCACAATTGTCCAACTGGCAGGCACATCCCTCTGACAACATACCGAACGAGGCCATTACGTCATCGGCCAGCAATTAGGGACGATACGGTTTTGACCTCGCTGTTTTCAAATGCGTGGTCATCGGAGCCTTTTCCGGAATATTATGAACACTTGAGTCTCTCGGTTATGCATTCCTGTGGTTATTACTGATGTTGCATTTACTGTATCTCCGTAGATTCCCTGTTTTTGAAAAAACGAATTAAGGTAACTGAACGAATAAAGGTTAACTAGCGTTACATTTTGGCTTGTAAAATACAATAATACGTTTGACAAGTTTATTGCAAATTCTTGCCCGAGGGCTAATTGCAAGTGACAAAAAAACAGACAAATAATGGTAAACAGTAAGTTATTGGGTTCATTCATATAAGACTTCATCTCCGAGCAGATGTTGAGTGGAATAAGGTCGAAACGGTCGAACTCCAGTGAAAATAGGATACATTGTTTCCAAACTATCACTGTATGTTACAGACGACCCAGACGGAGAAAATGGCTGGCGGAGTCGAGTACGTGATTTTCTGTCACGCTCCCGGCTGGTCAACATTGTCCAGGGGACCGTCGTCATGGCAACGTTGTTAACATCTCTAGCACTCATCCTGGTGCAAATCATCACTCCAAATCCGGATTTTGATGTGGTAAATTTCTTTTTGCTTCCCCCTTTCTTCTGACATTAGGGTGTGTAGCTTTTAAATGAAAAGAAAATGCCTTGGCGTACCGTCATCAGCAAAGTTTTTATGTAGCAAATGCCAAGCAAGAGATAAAGCCAATTCATCCAGAAATTAAAACTTGTTGGCCAAAACGTCTATTCCGTTTACTTTTGACACAGCTCGTTAGCCGATCAGCACTGGTCGGCCGTCTTCAGAAACAAGTGTTCATCCTCGGGAATCGTCTTGAAAACCGCGAAGCTGCCGTCAGGCGTCTGGAGGACGCCATCTCCACCCTTAAGGAACAAGCTGAGAGCCAATCAGGATTCGTCGATCCTCAAGAAAACAAAGTATCTGTCTCCGAGAAGCGACTTGACAACAGCTCAGTACTGGTCAACAACAGGTCAGCGCTGGTCAACAACAGGTCAGCGCTGGTTAACAACAGCTCAGTACTAGTCAACCATCTGGTGGACCGTCAAATCCTCACCCAGAACCACGCTGCACTGGCCGACCAGTTCAAGAACGCGACAGGAGAGGGACCTACTACTCGTAGGTACCATCCAGACGTAGTCCACCTATTGGAGAACCGGGTATCGAGCCTTGAGGAACGGTTTGCAAACCACTCGGCAGTTCCCAAACCTTTTTGGGACCGAGTATTGACCCTTGAGGAACGCTCTGACAACCATGCAGCCCTGATGGGAACTTTGAAGAAGAAGATAATGGTCCATGATGATCGCGATAAGAGCTGCTCAACACTGGTCAACCTTCTTGAGAACCGCGTGTCGACCTTTGAGGAACGTCTAGAGAACAACTCAGCGCTGGGCAGCCATTTGAAGAACGAGCTCTCAACCCTTGAGGAACGCCTTAAGAATCGTACAGCACTGGTCGGCCGTTTGAAGGAACAGCTATCGAGCCCAAACCAAGCTGCGCTGTTAAGCCGCCTGGAACAACAAGTGTTGACCCTGGAGGGACACAGCAAGACCCGCTCAGCGCTGACCAGACTTCTGGGGGTCCAAGTATCGACCCTTGAAGAACGTCTCGAAAGCCGATTGGCACTGGACAGTCGTCTGGAGAACCAAGTATCGATCCTTGAGCAACGCCTGGAAAACCGCGAAGAACTGTCCAGCCAGTCAGCCCTTGGTCTTGACCCGGACAAGAAGCAAACAGCCCATGACGATGTGCAATCAACAAAATTCCAACAGTCGAACCTGATGATGAAGGCTGACTCGTGCAGCAAAGAAGGTTCGAAAAATAATTGTAATATGTACAGGCATATAGATACAAAATGTCGTAATACAGTACACATGGTTTCTAAGACTTATTTAAAACTGGGTTCTAAAACTAGTCTAATACATTTGTTCTGCTTCTTCTCGTTTCTTAGTAATGTTAAAAATGTAGCTTGAGATGTTTTATATAATGTAGTTTGATCAAAACGCATAAGAAAAATGAATTTTTCAACACTAGACAAAGATTCAAAGTGAGGGAACTTTCCTATGAATGTTCGCGGTGGATTAATGTTCGCGGTTTCCGCGGTGACCACTTCACCGCGAACTTAAAACTACCGCGAATATTTTTCTATTATGGTATTAGACTGCAGTCTATGGTGTTACTGCGAAATTAAAACCACCGCGAAAAGTCCTTTTCCCCGCTACCGCGAAATCAAATCCCCGCGAAATTAAAGGCATTCTTATAATAATAGTTTATTTCAAAGTCTTGCCCGAGGGCTGGTAACAGGAAAGGGTACAGACAGACATTGTATACCAATGCGGAACGTGTCTACTCTAATACAGAGCTCTAACTTATGAGTTATTAGGTTCGACATCTTTTTCGGAGACAGTGGAAAAGAAGGTCAAGGTCGAAAATGGTTCACCTGGCATTTTTCTACAGTACTGCAGTAGGCTGTGTATGTACGTGTGTTTGTCTGTCTGTGGACAACATCGAGGAGCTGTGGATTGATCTTTGTTATATTTGGAGGCGTGTAGCAATTGTCAATGGGAAGTTCACTGTATTAAAAAAGTACTGTTTACTGTTTGAGTATACTGTAACGATTTTGTGGCGCAAATTGAACATTTCCATACGATGTTGCCTTTTTCAGGGCAGGTTTTCCACCTGCAGTCTCCAAAGGGCAAGTATCAGTATAGCTTTGATGAAGCTCGCCAGGCATGTGCCGAACATGGCGCCGTCCTGGCATCCCTAGACCAGCTGTACGTCCACAGACCGGATGGGTATTGGCTCTGTAAGTGTGGATGGATGTCTGACGCCAGAGCTGGCTTAGTCATGTACAACGCCAGGTTAGTAAAATAGTACAAAGTGTGTGTGTGTGTGTTTGTGTGTGTGTTTGTGTGTGTGTGTGTGTGTTTATGTGTGTGTGTTTGTGTGTGTGTGTGTTTTGTGTGTGTTTGTGCGTGTTTACATGTGTATGTTTGTGTGTGTGTGTTTCAGTGTGTGTGTTTGTGCGTGTTTACATGTGTGTGTTTGTGTGTGTGTATGTGAGTTTGTGTGTTAATGTGTGTGTGTGTTTGTGTGTGTTTTGTGTGTGTGTTTGTGCGTGTGTTTGTGTGTCCGTGTGTGTGTGTGTGTCTGTGTGTGTGCCTGTGTGTGTGTTTGCGCGTGTATGTGTGTGTGTGAGCGG
>NC_049980.1:2161181-2162302 GCF_000003815.2 Branchiostoma floridae | reverse complement strand
TGGTAAATTTCTTTTTGCTTCCCCCTTTCTTCTGACATTAGGGTGTGTAGCTTTTAAATGAAAAGAAAATGCCTTGGCGTACCGTCATCAGCAAAGTTTTTATGTAGCAAATGCCAAGCAAGAGATAAAGCCAATTCATCCAGAAATTAAAACTTGTTGGCCAAAACGTCTATTCCGTTTACTTTTGACACAGCTCGTTAGCCGATCAGCACTGGTCGGCCGTCTTCAGAAACAAGTGTTCATCCTCGGGAATCGTCTTGAAAACCGCGAAGCTGCCGTCAGGCGTCTGGAGGACGCCATCTCCACCCTTAAGGAACAAGCTGAGAGCCAATCAGGATTCGTCGATCCTCAAGAAAACAAAGTATCTGTCTCCGAGAAGCGACTTGACAACAGCTCAGTACTGGTCAACAACAGGTCAGCGCTGGTCAACAACAGGTCAGCGCTGGTTAACAACAGCTCAGTACTAGTCAACCATCTGGTGGACCGTCAAATCCTCACCCAGAACCACGCTGCACTGGCCGACCAGTTCAAGAACGCGACAGGAGAGGGACCTACTACTCGTAGGTACCATCCAGACGTAGTCCACCTATTGGAGAACCGGGTATCGAGCCTTGAGGAACGGTTTGCAAACCACTCGGCAGTTCCCAAACCTTTTTGGGACCGAGTATTGACCCTTGAGGAACGCTCTGACAACCATGCAGCCCTGATGGGAACTTTGAAGAAGAAGATAATGGTCCATGATGATCGCGATAAGAGCTGCTCAACACTGGTCAACCTTCTTGAGAACCGCGTGTCGACCTTTGAGGAACGTCTAGAGAACAACTCAGCGCTGGGCAGCCATTTGAAGAACGAGCTCTCAACCCTTGAGGAACGCCTTAAGAATCGTACAGCACTGGTCGGCCGTTTGAAGGAACAGCTATCGAGCCCAAACCAAGCTGCGCTGTTAAGCCGCCTGGAACAACAAGTGTTGACCCTGGAGGGACACAGCAAGACCCGCTCAGCGCTGACCAGACTTCTGGGGGTCCAAGTATCGACCCTTGAAGAACGTCTCGAAAGCCGATTGGCACTGGACAGTCGTCTGGACCTCCAAGTATCGATCCTTGAGCAACGCCTGGAAAACA
>NC_049980.1:2152424-2157267 GCF_000003815.2 Branchiostoma floridae | reverse complement strand
TGTGTTTATGTGTGTGTATGTGCGTGTGTGTTTATGTGTGTGTGTGTGTGTGTTTGTGTATGTGTGTGTGTGTGTGTGTGTGTGTGTGTGTGTGTGTGTTTGTGTTTGTTGATGATCAATTGAGACAAGTTCTGCAAAGGAGGACCTTATTTGTATGATCAATGCATCGGAAATACTTCAGTCGAAACTGCCAATATCATTTGGCGAAGGTATGAGGTCGCGGGACTCTAGTTTATAAGTGTTTTGTTTTTTGTTAAAGGTCGGACTGTCTGAATAAGAAAGGATTTCACCAGTGTACCCGCCATACGGCCTACAACGCCTGGTGCTTCTGCCGTGCCGACAGTCGGCACTGAAGACAGCAGGCGGTACGGGTGATGGAATGAACAAAAGTACAAGTGGCAGCAGTTCGTGTTGCCTGCCACAATGCAATTGTCATGTAGTGTTTACTTAATCTCAAAGCAGATCCTACAATGGCATAAGATAGTACCAAACTGGCCAAGGAGTGTAGTTAGCCAAGAGGTAGCGAAACACACTCCTAAGCCGGCACCACTCCTCTGTCAGCTTTTGATACTATCTTATGCTACTGTAGGATCTGCTTGGAGATTAGTGTTTACTTACTTAACGTTATAAGAGTTTCGTCATTCACCAGCATGGTAGCTCAACGGTCAAATGTACCACGGTCAACATTGACTGAAGGAGGTCATGAACGTAACGTTAATTCAACAGTGCATGGACAATGTGCATTCACACGTGTCTTGAGACCTTCAAACATTCTGAAGTGAGTACCGCAGGTGTTTTGGTCTGAATTTTGGTCAGAATTGGTCTGCTGCTTGTGCTTGGAAATTAAAGAAAACTCTTAGCTTTTAACTTAGGATTTTGATGAATGATGCTGATATTTACTGTTGCAGTTGTTTTGCAGAATCTAGAACCGCCGAGAGAGATTAAACACAAATAAGGTGTGCTGCAAAGTTATTCTGTTAATCTCCAAACGTAAAAAATGTTCATTATTAACATGTACTCCACACATGATCCTCACTGTTACCTGTTACTAGAACCTAGTAGTCAGCTGCAGCTGGAGAGCGGTATTCACTATGTGGGACAGAGCAAAAGCTTCTCTTTACGGCCTGATAGAGTTGACTATAATTATTCATGGCCGCGGAACCTTTCGACAAATTTAATATGTATACGTACATGCAAGGTGTAAGATATATGTGTGGCGATCCTTTGTGGAATTGTAGCAAAGGAATAGTAGTACTAGTATTCCATTTTATTCTTAATATTTTAGTATGTGTGATTTCGTGCTGTATTATGGCAACATTGGTTGGAACTATTTGATTCATGTTTCCGAGGAAGACTTTGGATGTACATTTGTACTGATGCTTAACTTTATCATGAGCAGCATCTATTTGAATGTAAAAGTCGTGTTAGACACACAACACAATGCAACAATACCACAACTGTGCTGCTTTCGTGCTGTTTGAGCAAAACACCGTTCTAGTTCTGTTTAGACACAGGAAAAGGACAATACGGTGCCCTCAAGTGCCTGTATCTAGATCGTCTTGTGGTGAATAAAGATGTAATGGACAAAACATCTAAGTCCTTCTTTCACGCGTTCAACAGGGAACTGAAGTTGTGTGTGTGTATGTATGGGCGTGTGTGTGTGTGTGTGTGTTTGTGTGCGTGTAATCAACCAACGTCTTATAGATAAACACCACAAACACCATTACAGTACGACTGCCTATTGCGACGCCTCTGTGTGTTTTTGCTAGAGAAATGTGGTCGTAAAGCGAGGAGCACCATTTTTATTTCCCTTTAATCCCGAAATTTCTTGACTTTAGGTACATAAATTCCCTCGGGGAGGTCCCAGACAGACTAAGGTAAGGAGATTAAGACGAAACATCTTTAAGCTGAGTCGGTGCCTCTCTTGGGCCTTCGAGCTCCACTCGGCTACCTACCGAAGTACAGTCCTTCTGTGAACCATGCAATACTGTGAGTGAAGACCGCCTTGCTGAGAGAGAGACAAAAGAAACATGCTGAAATCACTTTCTATCGTTCGGTATCTTTTGTCTCTGAAGACGGTTTTTCGGCGTGACGATTAGATTTTTCCAGCTTGGCACAATCTGCATCAGCTGCGCATGTATGGCACGTGGGGCCCGGCTGTGGAGAGAAGTTTCAGACAGTAAGATCATCTGGGAACATTAATAGAAGTTAAACCCAATTAGGTACATCTTTAAGTTAGATTAGAATGAATGAATTTAGAGTAGTCGCTTACTATACTGGTAACCATTATTTGTCACTTGCAATTAGCCCTCGGGCAAGAATTTACAATAAACTGTTATTAATATTATAACAATATTATCAAACAATCTAAAAACAACGGACCGTCTCCTATCAGGCATTCTACTCTAGGTTCTACTTTGTATGAAACAACAACAACAACTGAAGTAAAAGCTAAAATTATATGCTGTTGACACGTGTCATAGGAAGCTGTGGACGTCAGGCACCAATGACATTGTGAAACCTCTGCCATCTCCATATGTATAAAAAGCATGCATATGGAGGTGGACTTGGAGAGGCTGTTTCGCCGGACCCTATGTCTGCTCTGAGATTAGGACACACCTCGACAATCTCCTCCTGGTTTCTGTCCTAGACGTCCTTCAGAATCTGCCGCTTCAACTGAAGAACATCGTCATCGATACTAGTTGCCATGGCAACAGCGAACAGCACCGCGAGTAGTGTGTCTCCTAGCAGTTTTGTATAAAAGCCCGGGCACACCAGTCGTACGATCATATATGATTGCAAACACGTACAATAGACATTCTTGACATAGTCGTACATGTGTCGTACAATATTCGGCTGTCTTACGGAAGTGATTCTGTCCTTCTGGGTGGTCGGTTCTGTCATGACGTGCTTAAAAATTATACGACTTCTCAGGTCGACGAATACGGCGACTGCGACTGCGCTGTAAACTAAAGGCTAACACAAATGTAAGGAGGAAAGGCGCTAGATAAAACACACACCTATGAACTTGTTCTCGAGACGAGCAAACCTTAGATCTTCCTGCAGCCAGTATGAGTCGACAGGGTAGGCAAGTAGGACAGGCGGTTTTGAAAACCCTGTTCAGCCAGTTTGGTCATCGTGAGGCAAATTGGTTCATAGGCGGTAGGCCAAGGAATTGTCTTTGATTCGCCCGTACACCGTATCGCTGAGCATTGCCGGGGTTGGGGATTACCCGAAGGTCGGGGAAGTCGGCGAAGCCGACCAATCGGCGCAGGAGTTTTTCCACCCGAAGGTCGGCTAAGCCGACCAATCGGCGTAGCCGATTTAGAGCGCGGCGAAGCCGCGCGGCGAGCGAAGCTCAATGCATTGCAATGGGGAGAGGTTCTTTTAAGAGCCCAATGCATTGCAATGGGGAGAGGTTCTTTTAAGAGCCCTTAAGAGCGGCGAGGCCATGTGCGACCGCCGTGTGTCCCCAGCCATGCCTCTGACCAAGGTGCTGGGGATAGGCACCATAGTTTGGGGGATAGACGTCTCTGTCTCGTCATATGTTGCGATTATACCTTCCGTGGTTCTCAAGGCCATGATGACGTCATAGGCCTGGACAGGTGAACACCCGGTATCACCGCCTCATGCGCTCAGACGGCCGCAGGGGCCGGATCTTTCGCGCTAGGTCGATGCGGACGGGCGACGGGCATGTCTTGGTGCTAAAAGCCGGCGGCACTTCCTTGGTATATAAAAAATAGGAGTAAAAGAACCCCGCTCAATGCATTGCAATGGGGAGAGGTTCTTTTAAGAGCCCTTAAGAGCGGCGAGGCCATGTGCGACCGCCGTGTGTCCCCAGCCATGCCTCTGACCAAGGTGCTGGGGATAGGCACCATAGTTTGGGGGATAGACGTCTCTTTCTCGTCATATGTTGCGATTATACCTTCCGTGGTTCTCAAGGCCATGATGATGTCATAGGCCTGGACAGGTGAACACCCGGTATCACCGCCTCATGCGCTCAGACGGCCGCAGGGGCCGGATCTTTCGCGCTAGGTCGATGCGGACGGGCGACGGGCATGTCTTGGTGCTAAAAGCCGGCGGCACTTCCTTGGTATATAAAAAATAGGAGTAAAAGAACCCCGCTCAATGCATTGCAATGGGGAGAGGTTCTTTTAAGAGCCCTTAAGAGCGGCGAGGCCATGTGCGACCGCCGTGTGTCCCCAGCCATGCCTCTGACCAAGGTGCTGGGGATAGGCACCATAGTTTGGGGGATAGACGTCTCTTTCTCGTCATATGTTGCGATTATACCTTCCGTGGTTCTCAAGGCCATGATGACGTCATAGGCCTGGACAGGTGAACACCCGGTATCACCGCCTCATGCGCTCAGACGGCCGCAGGGGCCGGATCTTTCGCGCTAGGTCGATGCGGACGGGCGACGGGCATGTCTTGGCGCTAAAAGCCGGCGGCACTTCCTTGGTATATAAAAAATAGGAGTAAAAGAACCCCGCTCAATGCATTGCAATGGGGAGAGGTTCTTTTAAGAGCCCTTAAGAGCGGCGAGGCCATGTGCGACCGCCGTGTGTCCCCAGCCATGCCTCTGACCAAGGTGCTGGGGATAGGCACCATAGTTTGGGGGATAGACGTCTCTTTCTCGTCATATGTTGCGATTATTCCTTCCGTGGTTCTCAAGGCCATGATGACGTCATAGGCCTGGACAGGTGAACACCCGGTATCACCGCCTCATGCGCTCAGACGGCCGCAGGGGCCGGATCTTTCGCGCTCAGTCGATGCGGAACGGCGACGGGCATGTCTTGTTGCTAAAGCCGGCGGCCTTTCCTTGGTATTTAAAAATAGGAGTAAA
>NC_049980.1:2145498-2150754 GCF_000003815.2 Branchiostoma floridae | reverse complement strand
CCGCTCAATGCATTGCAATGGGGAGAGGTTCTTTTAAGAGCCCTTAAGAGCGGCGAGGCCATGTGCGACCGCCGTGTGTCCCCAGCCATGCCTCTGACCAAGGTGCTGGGGATAGGCACCATAGTTTGGGGGATAGACGTCTCTTTCTCGTCATATGTTGCGATTATACCTTCCGTGGTTCTCAAGGCCATGATGACGTCATAGGCCTGGACAGGTGAACACCCGGTATCACCGCCTCATGCGCTCAGACGGCCGCAGGGGCCGGATCTTTCGCGCTAGGTCGATGCGGACGGGCGACGGGCATGTCTTGGTGCTAAAAGCCGGCGGCACTTCCTTGGTATATAAAAAATAGGAGTAAAAGAACCCCGCTCAATGCATTGCAATGGGGAGAGGTTCTTTTAAGAGCCCTTAAGAGCGGCGAGGCCATGTGCGACCGTTTTTTTAATCATCCACGGCGCGCGGCATTGCAACAAGGCTTAAACTAACACAGCGCTTCAGAGGTCAATCTAGGTCACGGGCCTGTTTTATACATTGAAGGCGCCTAGGCGCATGAATATCCGGAAATGAGAGTCGGGCCGAAACACAATTTGTACCCAAAACACACCATTTGCTACGCTTTTCAGCCATGTTAGCGTTTAATGTTGTTTCCCAGTAAATAATGAGAAATGCCAACTCAAACATAGGCCCTCGGAAGCCTTTCGTCACTTTTTTGTTGCGTACTACCTCGGACCCCGGTCGCGGAAGAACTGGGGTGTGCAACGTTAATAGTAAGCCCGGGCACACCCGTCGTACGATCATAGTATGATTGCAAACAAGGCATTCTTGACTTATTAGTCGTGCATGTGTCGTACAATATTCGGCTGTCGGAAATGGTTCTGTCCTTGTGGGCGGGCGGTTCTGTCATGACCTGCTTCAAAATTCTACGACTTCTCAGGACGACGAGTACGGCGAATTTGAAAATCATACAGTGGGAATCAAAAGGACAAAATAGTGTTTAATCTGCATGGAATTAAGTTCAAGGTATGAATGTCTTAGTTAAGAAAGTTATTGTAGCATTTTCTCATAGATTATGCAAATGACATCCTAATTTACATGCTACCAAATGTCGCAAGAATGGAATTTTTGTCATTTCACACTATAATAATAATTTCTCATTAATTATATAAATTAGGGAACAATTTACAGCAGGCGAAAGGATAGAGCACACCTACAACGACAGTCATTAATACTTAATAATATAAACAATAAAACCGTTGCCATTGCAATAGTTTCTTATTGCCACACTTATTCCACCTGAATCAGTCGGCTAACTATGACATCCAGGTAACAGAAAAACAAGATAACAGGTATTCAAGAAAATGACGTTGCTTAAGTAGCTTTTCTATAATTTCCAGTTGCTTGAGTAACATTAATTATTATGTTACTGAAACTGAGTCGTGAATCTCGTGATGTAAAATAAGAGAAAGTCGCACGGCGTCGTTGTTGGAGACAGACTGTCCTTGCTGGATGTTCCCCGTTTTTGTTTTACATCTAGATTACAAAATATCCTCCCTGGACATTTACTATGTAAGGAGGACTTGGTTATAAGTTAACTCATTAACTAACCGACCCTGTCTGTGTGCGCCTGCTGCCGAACCGACGTGGCATGGTGACGTGCACTGTTTGGGAACGGTGCACTAAGTTTCAGGTAAAACTCCATACCACGTCATAGTATGTGTGCGAATGATACGCAAATAAGTATGACCATTTATGCGTTTAAATCAAGTGGATATATCTTCTTTCACTTTGTTTATATCTTTACGTATATCATACCGATAGACTTTGTAAGACTTCTGTGTTTATTTCACTATGGTTTGATCTTTCACCCCTACATCTGAGTGAGGCAGTCCAACTTCTGGCGGCCATATTTATACTTAGAAGCAGACAGACGGAGGTGAGTTTTTCACAATTCTGGATGAATTTTTAGTTTTTCAGCGCTATTTTTGTACTGTTATCGCTTTTCTGGTTAAAGACCCAACGCAGCTGTTGTACAATTTGAGTGACATTGTATTATTTTCAGATTATAATAATGTTTCAGAGTTCTAAACTTGCTCTACTCTATAAAAAAAATCGAATGGCTTTCGGCTTTCCACCTATTTTGAGGTTTTGCCAACTCTATAGCATCGCTACATATAACCAAAGAGGTTAAACTTCCTTGATGTAATGTTACATATATAGTAGAGATCTCCTTGATACCAACCTCTTTGATGATGCCATTGCTGGTAGAAGTTTATAAAGTATCTTCAGTTATGTGGGATAAAGTCACTCAGAAAGTGGAATCATGATAGGTCCCTTAACATATATGCGCCTCCGGCTACAAGATACATATATACAGAAGTGGTTTAATTCTATTGAAAACAATTCAAAACTGTCTTTTCTTAGCAAGTCAAAACAATGTTATGAGCAAGAAACATACCTTCATGATATAAATAATTTTGAAATTCGAAAAGCGATAACTGAGTTCAGAATCAGTAGCCATAAATTGAATATTGAAACAGGCAGATACTACAATATAGCCCCTGACCAAAGGTTCTGCCCTTTCTGTCCAAAGCATATTGAAGATGAATTTCACTTCTTAATGGAATGTTCTAGATACGCTATTTTACGTAATGAATTATTCACATTTCTCGAATCCAGTACAGCAGATTTCAAGAGAATCGATGTTACAGACAGATTTGTATATATCTTTAGATGCCACAAATCCCATAATGCAAAGATAGGCAAATATATCAAAGACTGCTTTGCTATTAGAAAAAATAATGAATCTAATGATTAGCCCAACTCCATTGTTATCTTATATCAAAGACTTGTGTTAGCCCTCATTATGTTAATTAGGATGTTAAGACTTATTCTTTATACCTATCTTTGTACTTTGTGTAATATTCGTTGCCATACTTTGTACCATGTGCAAATGTCGTGCAATAAAGTTCATGTATGTAAATCGGTAGTTATAATATTTACAGACACATAGCGTTAAGTACTATAAAATCGTTTAATATTGCGGTAGGTAATTTACCTGTTTGGGAAAAGTACTTTCCAAGCAGAGGTTGGCAGGGAAGTTTGTGACTTTTTTCTGTCCGCACTCCCCCCAACATCTGCTTGGAGAGTAGGATTGAAAAGGAGTAGCTCATGGCAATAAGTCTTAGTGGAGAGAACAAGTTTCTTGCACAGTGATCAAATAATTGTGTCCATGAAATTTTAGTGTCGGTCCGAGCACTGTACCGCTAAGGTCGCTAAAATTAAGTCACTGTACTAGAGTAGAGTAGAGTACGGCCGCGTGGCGCGTTGGTACACCCGATCCCTTGATCTCGAGATCGGAAGTTAAGCAATTGGCAGTCCGGTCAGTTCTTGGATGGGAGACCCCCAACCAAGGACGACCGCATTGCTGTAGCGTCACGAAGCTTTCCACGAAATCGTCCTCCGGGAGGGACGTAAAACGGGGGTCCCGTGCTGGAGGAGGTGCCTTGACCACGTTAAACAGCCTCATTACTCATAATTTGGGTACCTACTAGCTGGCAAAATACACCTGGTGATTATTATTAGTAGAGTAGAGTAGAGTAGAGTTCTTCGGTTAGGCAGGAGTCTCACTCCAGTTGAAACTGCTCCTCTTGAACTCCTTATTTCTCTTCAGTCAGCATACAGTGAGTCATAGTTGGTTTGTGTGGTTTGTCCAGAGCTTTATAGTTGACATGACAGGATGATCTTCCATGGCCCTATCTAGCCTCGTCTTAAAGCTGTTAACTGTTGGTGCTGTGACCACTTCTTCTGGCAATGCGTTCCACCGTGGTACTGTTAAATCAAGAATATATGGAACTGGGGTCTGGATCTAAAACTGTAGGCACTGTCAGGTCAGAGTGTATAGAAATAACAGTTGCCTTTTGATTGTATGTAGCTTGTGAGTTTGAGTGAGTGTGATTGAAGTGTGATTGAGCGAGTGGATGAGTTTAAGTAAGTCAAAATGAGTGAGTGAGTGAGTGAGTGAATGAGTGGGAGTCAGTGAGTGAGTGAGTGAATGAGTGGGAGAGTGAGTGAGTGAGTAAGTGGGAGAGTGAGTGAGTGAGTGAGTGAATGAGTGGGAGAGTGAGTGAGTGAGTGAGTAAGTGGGAGAGTGAGTGAGTGAGTGAGTGAGTGAGTGAGTGAGTGAGTGAGTGAGAAAGAGAGATAGACAATGTGAAAGTGAGTTGATGAGAGTGAATGGATGAGAGTGGTGGGGGGGGGGTTGAGTACAGTGCTTTCATTTTTTGAATATATTCATTCAGTAATAGATATATTCATAAGTCAGCTTATAATTACTATGAAAACCCAGTTTGAAAGAATTGAAAGATTTTTTTCCACATTTAATTTCCACATCCTGCAGGTAGCACCCCCCTCCCCACACCGTGTACGTACCAACACTGCGTCAAGATGATGGAAGAAGTAAGCGGGGAGGACAGTCCAGCGGTCAGCCCGCTCCCCCCTGTCAGCACAGCAGCGCCACCTACCAGCAGTGCCACAGCTGCAGCCCCTGGTGAGTCAGTACTACAGGCAAACCTGCCCAAGCAACCACCACTTCTTAGCAACCACCGCTTTTTCTCGGTCCCGAAAATTTTCCCCATTGACGTAAGCATTAAGCAACATCTTGACAATGACCACCTGGCCAACGCGACCGCCAAAAATTGGGACCAAGTCCCTGCCCATAACGACCGCGTTATTTTCAAATCTTGAGGTGTCATTGATTTTGAATGATAACTAGCGCTATTTTGTGCCGAATTCAACCAGTCTGCGTCGGAATTTGACTACAATTACGATGTTATGTTCAAAATATAGATGGCGGCGGATGCATTTGCGTGTGCTTGGTATTTGCCATGAAACACAACGGAAACCATTGAAGCTATGTATCGGGCTTGTTGTGAGTCGATACTCTTCTAACCGACCACCTGACCAAATCGACTGCTTTTGCCTGGTCCCCCGGGTGGTCGTCTTGGGCAGGTTTGACCGTATTACTAATCTGATATCATTCTACATGGACTTCACCAAAGTTGCCAGAAGCAATAACAGACTACCAGGCCTGAATTTATATTGCCCTTGGTCCATCTTGCCAAATTGTAAGAAGTTTCTTTGAAAATTGAGATAATTTCAAATTAGAAAAAATTTGGAGCTGACAATGGTGCAGATTTATGAATTATGAAGAGTATTTAACCTAGTGACTGTACTGTATGAAACACACACTGTCAGTCA
>NC_049980.1:2086165-2145042 GCF_000003815.2 Branchiostoma floridae | reverse complement strand
CACACTGTCAGTCACTTATAATAAGTTATACCCATTATTCAGACTCAAAAAGAATAATTCGGAAACTGATTAAAATTTTTCTATCCCATTAGAAGAATGCGTTCACACTCATTTTAGAATTTAACTCAAACTTGCAACCGCGACCACTCGAGTTGGGACCATGTGCTTCCAAAATGTTGCCAAAGACCACCCCGTAATTTCTAAGGCTATGGCGACATCAATATTTCATTATAACTGTTAGGAAATCGCAGTAAAATCGGTCGGCTTGGGTTAGTGTGTCGACAGTCGACAAGATACTGAAGAACATGGCGCTCGCGAATAAATCCGATAGGAGAAAATCAATTGGATTGGTTGCGTTCACACTGCAAACATCTATTCAGATAGGGTCATTTTAATTGGATTCCATATTTAATCCGATTAATTCTTTTGAGTGTGGGGTCTCACAACAGCATACTTATCTTCCCTCAGGTACACCAGCCGCCCCGCCGCCCATGGGAACCCCCCATCAGACCCCTCCCACGGGGCCAGCTCAGACCTTCTCCCCCCTACAGACCCCCCCTCCTGGACCGGGGTTTCCAGGGTACCAGCCTCCACCCCCTGCTGTAAGCACAATGTACAGTCCCCAGCCTCCACCTCCTCCAGTCAGCACAATGTACAGTCCCCAGCCAGGAGCCAACCCCTACAGCATGCCAGGTAACCTACATATCAACTTTTGTAAGTTGTTGTTTTTCTAGTAACTTCTGCTTGTGTTATTTATGTTCAGTGACTATAGACACTCCTTCCAATTCTGGACTCTTTCTACAGTGGGCACTCCCAGTAGGACAGCCATGCCAACTGTTCCCCTGGGTGTGGGGCAGTCCCCCCTGGCTGCAGGGCCTGCGGAGGGGGTGCAGGCTGGCATCACGTTCCCTGAGGCTTCAGTGGATCCACAGGACGACATGAGGTAACGTCACTTAGTCATCTATTTAGTGGTTTGGCTGTTCAGCATGCACAGGCAAGGCTGACAACTAAGGCTAGCCCTGCTGAAAGAGACAATACAAATGAAATCTGAATGGACAGAATGACATCACTTCAGTAGTTAACAGGTGAAAATGAGGATTGAAGTATTGTATCTGCCTTGTCTGTGAGTGAATGTGTCAATAATGAATTTGTCTATGTCTGCATATGCATGTGTGTGTGTGTGTGTGTGTACAGTCAAACCTGTCTATAGATTCAATGACACAGACTTGCGCTCTAACGTTCAAGGCACGCGTACCTTCCGCTAAAATAACCCTGTCGGGAACTCCAAAACTTCGCAAACTACGATTTCAAACTCAGCGCAGGGTGAGATACGGCTGCTGTCTGGTCGCAGTAAGCAGTGTCTCTGTATCTGCGGGACTGGAAATCATGTGGCCGTGACTGCGTTGGTGAGTTGGCCGCTATAGACTATTTCTTAATGCTTAGGTCAACGGGAAAATCCAAGGGACCGACAAAAAGTGAACGCAATGACCAGGTGGTCGCCATGCAAAATCCAAGGGACCGACAAAAAGTGAACGCAATGACCAGGTGGTCGCCATGCAATGGTGGCCGCTAATACAGGTTTGACTGTATGTGTATGTGCGGGCGTGCATGCATGCTTATAAAATACATGTGTGTTATGTGTGCGTGCGCATGTGTGTGTATGCACATGTGGGTATGTTAGTTTTTGTGTGTTTTAGATGTAGGAATAACAATGTGTATGGAATATGTGTTCCCCCAGGTACAGAGGCGGGGGCAGTAGTGGAGCAGGACTCTGGGGGTGGGTCACGGGGAACCCCCTCATGCAGAAAGTGGTGGAAAAAACTAAGGTGAGGTGAAAATCTACACTATCTCTCACTCTCACTCATCCTCGCCGCACATCAGACTTCAGATCAAGAGTATCTTTTACCTGCACCAGACTGTGATAACTCTTTCACCTTTATCCATGGGGAGATTTCCTCTGTTGTTTTAAAATCAAGTTGATGGACAGTAGTTTCAAACTGCTCCATTTTGAAAACATTGCAATTTCAAAACATGGATATAAGCTATTGTAAGCTTCTTGGCTGTGAAGAGGGAGTGGTTAGCCCACCCTATACAGGGCTCGAAATACTTTTTTCTGCATACCTGCACTGGTGCAGGTAACATTGAAAATTACCTGCACCAGACAACTTTTACCTGCACCACTCTGAATAGTGTGATCATAATAAAATTGCTCAGGAACCATTGCTACTTTTTCTTTATACTTTATACTTTATAGGTGGTAACAGTCAATGCAGCTAATAACAATCCATATACACCAATATTATTGGACATTTATGTATAAAACCCAGTACATGGACCAGTGCAGGTTAGGTGCAGGTAGACACCAGAAATACCTGCACAGCTCCAATTTTACCTGCATTAACCTGCATATGCAGGTGGTATTTCGAGCCCTGCTATAACAAGTTATTTCACCGCAAATTTTAAAACCACCACAAACATTTTTCCATGGCAATAAGAGACTACAGTGTATGGTGCTACCGCAAAATTAAAATCACAGCGAAAAGTCGATTTTCCCGCTACCGCAAAATTGAATCTCCGCGAACTTAAATGCATTTACATTAATTCCATGTCACGAAGTTCAGAAATGATGGAAGAATGGGGTGAAATTTTTGTAAAAAAAAAAAAAAAATTTCCCTTCGAAAATGGAGGGTTTCCTGAAGACAGTTGGTTAATTAAATGAAAGGTCAGTTATACCAGGGGAACAGATACAGGCACACACACATGCAATATTGAGAGATTTCTATTTGTTGTTTTCCTCTTGTACCTGCAGAGTTCTGTGGAAACCATGATCACAACCATGGACCCTGGCATGACTCCATATATCAGTAAGTCATTCATTTATTTGGTGCTTGTTTGTTTGTTTGTTTGTAAACATTACTTACATCAGGTGCTCTATGCATTTGTATGAACATATGACATGTAAAGCAACAATAGGAAAGTTATAATGTCTTGACTAACTCCTAATGTCAAATTGAAAGTGATTGTTCTGATCATGATGTCTTGTATCCAAATGAAAGGTCATCTGTGTTGGTAAATTCCATAGTGAAAAAGTTGAAACTTTGTTCCAACACAAAAAGAAACTCACCATAAAATTTTTGGTCGAGAAGTCTGACCTTTGTCAGATGAAAGACTTGCTGTACTGATGTTCTGGAGGTAGTCGGATGACGTCAGGTAGCAACGAATCATAATTGGGGGGGAAAGGCAAAACCTGCCACCGTCACGGTTCAGAGAGGGTTTATACGCCCTAATGTATATGGCCTCCTTGACGCCCCTCAAACCAATCCTGTGCAGAGTCCAAGATGTGTACTTGGTCCAGAGACATGGAATGGCCAGGAGACTCGATGTGAACTAGCTGTGATACTGATGTCTATGTTCCTTGAAACGTTCTGATGTCTTGACTTACTCTGATCCACTTTTCCCCCCAGAGTCGGGCGGTGACATTGACATTGTCGTGGCGTCCGACAAGGAGGTTAAGGTTGCTGCTGTACGCGCTGCGTTCCAGAAGGTGTTCGGGAAGGCCACGGTAACGGGCGAGGCATCGCAGTCCAACATCGCGCCTCAGCCTGTCGGATATGCAGCAGGCCTGAAGGTAGGGGTCATATGTACTGTAGCTCACATGGCGGGGTGTGAGAAGATAGTCTGGGTTCCACAGTTGCAGCTTCCAATCCTTCCATAACATATGATGCAATCTGGCAGAATAACCAACTATATCACACACACACTCGCTCTCCGGTTTAACGTCTGTTGTTTGTGTCATATCTTTGCCACATATAGATAGAAATTTGATTGATGGATTTTGCCTGTAGAAGAGACTTGGTTTTGGCTTGAACTGACTTCCATTTTTTGGCAATCATTAATGATGGAGAGGTTTTTCTATAGAATAAGGTGCATTTGTCTGAAAAATAAGCCAATCATTTCTTCAAAACTAAAATTGTTAGTTTGCACATTTCAAAGAGAACAAGCCATGAGATACATTTATGACTGTGTACATTGTGGTCATAAGGCATGTAAAGTGTGTTCGGTAGTAGTACATGAACATAAGGTGTGTATGATGTATATGACATGCATACTAGGTGTGCATAGATAATTTTACTAACATGTATGTAAGGTGTGTTATAGCTGTTTTTGTTAGCAGTTCATTCATGTATATCTAGAAATATTCATAACAAACGTGTCAGTGTGCATAATATTATATATATAATGTCAACAAATGTGTCCTGTGTTTTTAGCAGTATGTTTATTTATTTGTTTACTTGTTGATTGGTTGCCAGGGTGCCCAGGAGAGAATGGAGAGCCTGAGAAGAAATGGCGTGATCCACGAGAAACAGCCGTGCGTCTCCGTGGAGAACTTCATCGCAGAACTGCTGCCTGACAAGTGAGTCTGGTCCCTCAGCTGTCAGCTTTACTCCACACCAAACTTTCACATAGAATCAGGTAGAGCTGTGTACGGGTATGTACACTGTACCAATACAGATACGGTACCGGTAAAATCAATTAGGTACAGGTCCAAAGTACCGGAACTCTGATGTACCGGTACTGGACCTGTATCTAATTAGTGCAAGCCAGGCAGGATAACAGGTCAGAGGATGGCCACTTTGACAGATAAAGTTACTGTGAAATTACCATAGCAGTCTCTGAGCCTCAGTGAGGGAAAAAACAACAATTTTGTAAGGGTCAAATGTTTGTTGTATCATGTGTCTAACGTAATCCAACAAGTTTTTATAGGTTGAAACATGCTAGAAGATCGACTTTTACTTTAACAAGCAGTTCAGGAACATGTTCAGGTCTGGAACTGTACCTAAACCTGTGTACCTGTAACTTGTTTAGGTACACAGCTCTAGAACCAGGTCATACATAGACCATAGATGACTCACTAATGTATGGATGTGAATCTGGGCCCTAGGGGTTGGTATTTGCTGTAAAGTGTGGTGAGGGAAGGGAGGGGGGCAGAATTCCAACAGAAGACCCTGCTTAGAAACAACGTAACAGATGATGCTCATTCCTGCAAAAGCAATTGTACAAATTATTTCTGAAAATGTTGATCTTTGTTTACTTTCTAAATATACTTCTAGTTTCAAAGAGATACTTTTCTCCATGGGCTGTTTTTTGTGATCACAACAAAACTTTAACTTTTCTCATAGAGGCTTTTTGTATATAAAACTCAATGTGTAAACAAAACTTTCCCTTTCCCTAGGTAACGTGTAAATAAAACTTTCCCTTTCCGCAGATAATGTGTAAAGCCAAAACTTTCCCTTTCCGCAGATAATGTGTGAACAAAACTTTTCCTTTTCCCAGCTAATGTATTAACGAAACTTTCCCTTTCCCCAGATAATGTGTAAACAAAACTTTCCCTTTCCCCGAGTATTAAATGTGTAAACAAAACTTTCCCTTTCCCCGAGTATTGTGTAAACAAAACTTTCCCTTTCCCTGAGTATTGTGTAAACAAAACTTTCCCTTTCCCCGAGTATTAAATGTGTAAACAAAACTTTCCCTTTCCCCGAGTATTAAATGTGTAAACAAAACTTTCCCTTTCCCCGAGTATTGTGTAAACAAAACTTTCCCTTTCCCTGAGTATTGTGTAAACAAAACTTTCCCTTTCCCCAGGTGGTTTGACATCGGCTGCGTGGTGCTGCAGGATCCGCTGAACGGCGTTACCTTGGAGATGTTCACGCAGGCCACGCCCGTCCCACCGGAGGCTGTCACGCGAGCGCAGGACGAGACGCCGCCCGACTACAACCTGCGGTGGTCGGGGCTGGCGGTGACGTGCGGCGAGGCCATCGAGCGCACGGTGCCGGGCGTACACCACACGGACTGGCACCGCGCCTTCACCGGGATGTCCCGACAGGACATGATATTCTCCGCAGCCGTGGCGCTCGCTGGCATGTACAAGCAGAGATTACCTGCCAAAACTGTATAGGGGCACTGGGACTGTTAAGGCTCTCTGTAAGATGGCGGTGGCTGAGCGACTGAAATTGGATTTGTGTTACTCGTGATTTTATAGTTGAACTACGATTACAAGATGTAAAGGTATGATACTATAGACATTATAAAACGTTCTTTTCCATGAAACTCGTTGAGAGATCGTTCAAATTTTTGGTCACTCAGCAATCGCAGCCTTGAGTGGTTGTGCTAAAACCTGGTAAACAACATGTATAGGGGTGTACCTAGGGGCTGTATTGGGGTGGGGTATTGAGTTGTCATTACATGTACAGGGCTCGAAATACTGGGTGCATGTGCACCCAGGTGCACCCAAAATTGGAGCTGTGCACCCAATTATTTTCTGTGGGTGCACAGGGTGCACCCAAATATTTTCTTGAGTTTATGTATGTAAAGATATATAAGTGTTCTAGTATACATCATATTCTTGACATCTAAGGGTTAGAAAGATATTAAGAATGTCTGTCATGGTACTTGTTTAAGAATTTGATAGCATGTAACTATATTTTGTTATTAGATTTTTCTGACATTCTACTTAAATTCAAGTGGTGCAACCAAAAATTTTTGGGTGCACCCAATTTTTTAAGCTGGGTGCACCAGTGCATCTAATCCCATAAATTAATTTCGAGCCCTGATGTATGTGGTCACTACGGTATTTAACCAGCATCATGCAGGCCCTTGATATGATGTGATATGTTCTGTGCAAGTAGACATGTATAGGAGATACATCTGATTATCTGCATAGAGAACTAAACATGGACCCACTTGGGTTGACATGTCAGCCTTGATTGGGTAAATTTGGCGACCTACATGGAGAGATACTAACTAGTACTAGTATATGAACCTGCATATGAAACCCTGTGGAACCATATGGGTGAACATTGATTGATACATGGACCCACGTGGGTCAACACAAGGGTCAGCAAGTTAACCAGCTTTATAAAGCCTTGCAGGTAGTCATAGATATGTGGGTTGCTGATGAATTTAAGCAGTACTTCCTTTATGTACTGGTGGTGGACATAGATAGACATCAATATTGTTGCTTAAAACAATTGTTTCCTGTGACATGTACAGATATATAGATTTTGCTCTAGGCCACAATAAGTAATTTCATTGTTTTCTAGAATAGACTGAATAAGAAAGGAAAATGTTAGTGATTTGGGCTGAAAGTGAAGATTTTTTTGAGCCCTGCTGAGCTTTTTTACTAACCAATCTGATGAGATCTAACAGTGGACCAATGGCATGGACCGACAAGAACTAAGTGTGACGAAAGTCCAGAAGTTAGAACTGTATTCTTCTATCTCATATCTTGTGCTAAAAAAATAGTCTATTTTTGCACAGATGTATGAACTAACATCTCACAGTAGTGAAGTAGATTAAACACTGTTGTTAGGTTTGTTTTAACTATATAGGAAACAAAGCGATAGCTGTTTAACAGATAGCTCTGTACCTCTAAGAATCTACTGTAACACTACAAATGTAGTGCAATGTAGTTTAATGCACACGGGTGTCTGTGTGTGGATTGTGAAAGACACACTTGTATTTATTATTCACAAATGTGATGTTTTGAATGGAGCTTCCCATCCATGGAAGGTAATGATAAAGAAATCAAGTCTCCTTCCAGAATTGATTAGTTATTGCCTAGTTGGAAAGTAGTGGTAAGCAGGCCACGATAATAGGATAACTTGTTTCAAGTAAAAGCTGGACTGGATTTGAAATAAACTCAGCCAGAGATATACAAAAAAATGAGTTCACTATTTTCCAATATGTGGTAACAGTTGAATGTATCTGCCTCTCTAAGCATTCAAGTGTGATTTATTCTCTACTGGTGCCCATACTGACTACACAGATGTCAGAATGTTCCACAACTCCAGGCATTAGTCAATCAGGTAGTAGTATTAAAGGTTGTTTAAAGCCTAGGGGTACAACAAGGCCAATCAACCTATTAATGCAACCTGTAAAAAAACAAGGCTGTAATAACAGACGAACAGGTTATTGCCTTGGTCTGGCCCAATGACGGATACATGGAAGACAAGTTGAGTGCTATTGTTTATTATCTGTGCATTGCATAGTCGACCTTGAATAGTACAACAGTAGTACAGAGATGGCACAATAGTAATTCTGTGATGGTCTATTTACTAGTAGTCTTTTTAGTGACAAATACGATGTATTTGGTTGGTACAGTAATGTTTCTGACAAATAATAACGATAATACACTAGTCAACATGAAAATTTTAATATTGCAGTGCCTTGTTCAAAGTTATGCAGAAAAAAATGATACTTCCACCTTGCCAGTGTCTCTAGTAAACAAATTGCACATGTACTACATGTATATAAATGTCTTGCTCACTCTATTGCACTTTGCGTAAGTTTTAGTCTACAATTAGCAGCATTTTAAGCTGTACTTTGTTCGTCTTGTGCAGATACAGGCTGATCTGTAAAATTGCGCTAGATAAAATATTCTTGAATAAAGAAATTGGCCATTTCTTGTCACTTTTTTTTCTGTCCCAGTTTTTTTTTTAATGAAATAGTTCTGATACTGCAATACTGTATATGTAGTTGGTATACACACATAGTTAATAATTTGACATTTCAAATCAATTGAAATCTGTAAGTAAAAGAATTCGCACTTTTGCTTTCCTTTTCTTTCAAAAGGAGTGGAAAGGCTTCCTATGCGCGATCCTAGGCTACACTTGAAGGTACAATGATAAAGGCTAGTTCATTTATGATATCTTAGTAACAAACATATAATATAATCTCTGTTATACCCAGTTACAGAGACCACTCTTCCTAAAATAATTTCATCAGGTTGGTAGATCATAGGACAAGAATTTTCTTATACGCAACCACATATAGCGGCGAGAAGCAGAACTCCAGTTAGAAGCTCTGAGGAAGATGTCTGACAGACATCGAAACGTCAGCAGGTGAGAAAAACTGGTCGTGTAAAAGAAAATTCTTATGTCAAGAGACCACCCTTGTCTGGAAAACCTTTCGGAGATGGTTCGCTCACGCCTCTATCGGACAGATGTCGGGGTTGAAGTCTCCGAACACTCCAGTCTCGTACAGACAGGCGAAGAGGGCGAACACCACGTACACAGCAATACAGGCTGTGCCCATCCTCCTGTTCAGCTGCCAGCCAGACAGCATGACAGCGGCCAGCACCAGCACGATGCCGAACAGCAGCGACAGCGCGGTGAACAGCATACCGGAGCTGTTGATGGTGATCCAGCTGCCCGGTTTCACCATCACGGTCATGATGAACCACGGCAGGCCCAGCGCGAACATGTCGAAAATGTTGCTGCCAACCACATTGGAGACCGCCATGTCACCGTGCCCTGGACCGGGACAATGCCAAGCAATCGATCAATCAATCAATCAATCAATTGATTTATCGACACATAGAGATAAAGATAGATAGATAGATAGATAGATAGATTCCTCGTTTCTGTTTCAGAGTAAATAAATGATGAAACTTTGGTGGGCGCCGTTCTTCTAATTCAACGGTTAACTATCAATTTAAACTTGACAGGTGCACTGTCATGCCCTTTTTTTCAACAGCCAAGGATAAACAAATATTTATCTCCTGGCCAATTGTACCGTAACAATTACAGAAAAGTCCCGGTGTCCTGCCGTACCTTTCCTGGCCACCAGCACGCTGACCACGGTGTCGGGCAGGCTGGTGCCGATCGCCAGGAACGTCAGACCCATCACCGTGTCGGGGATGCCGAATGTGTAGCCTGGACAGGAGACAACAGAATAGGTTTGAACCTCCAAGGCAACCTAAGCAATATTACATCGTTGAAAGTGGATAATCTGTGTAAGGCAATCTGCATAATATTGACGTCTAATGCACCATTTAGCACATTTACCTCATTTCATAAATTGAGCCGTTAAAAACGGCGGAGAAACAAGTCGCACGAGGATTCCTGATCAAGGCCTAATTTTTTGGGTTCCGATGATAAGGAATATCCTCGTGTGGCTTGTCTCTGGGCCGTTTTTAACCGCTGAAATGATGAAGTAATGATGTAAATATGGGAATACAGTGCAGTAGATGTCAATATTATACAGATTCCTCATCCAGAATATGCCCACTTTTAACGCTGCAATATTGCTGAGATCACGGGAGAAGTTAGACATAGATTGAGATTCAAAAGTGGTATATCCACAAATTATGCAACCGATGGAAAAAGAGTTTCAAAAGAATAGTGTAGTAAAGAGATGCTTGATGCTGTATGCTATATAACGCTAGTTCACCTTTATCCACGGGGTGACCTTTATCCGTTGTCTTTAAAAACAGCACATCTTGGAGTATTAAACATGCGGACTGTGGTTTCAAATTTGCAATATTTCAACTTTTTCTGATTTGAAACCACCGTCCGTCGACTCATCCCTAAATCTACAAACAACGGATTTAGGTGCCCATCGGATAAAGGTGAACCAGCGTTACCTGAAGTTGATGTAATACGAACCAAGGAGGTTAAAAAAAGAACCTCCTTGTACGAACCTATAATTGTGACCATCCACACCAGCAGGTACGCCATGCCGCCTATGTACGCCACGGAGAGGACAAAGGAGACGGGAAACCAGCTCCGCCACCTCTTCTGTCTGCAGTCCGGGACCGTGAGGTACAGCAAGGCGCTGGTGGGGAGGGCCAGCACCCAGAATATCCGCTTTACGTCAGACTCTGGCATCTCAAAGAACGACTCGGGCTCTGACCGTCAGACATGAGATCAAAGAAAGCCATGTTTAAGAATAATGAACAACTTAAAAGTTTTACGACATAATCCTTTATTGTCATAGAGTAAAAATTCTTGAACACAAAGAAAACGAATTTTCGTTGTCACTAAAGCCTACCTCAGAAAAACTGACCCATACGTGGACACTTGACCTAACGGGGTCGAGCAATGAGTTTCAGGTGTGGAAAAATCTGTAACGGCCCCGCCCACAGATTCGTACCCAAGTCTAACCATTCACGGGCGCGGCGTATACTGAACCTTATATGAATCAGAACATTCCGTTATTATTTGCGTGGCGTATCCGAAGTCTAACCTGAATTTAACCATTCCGGAGTGTACATGTACACCCTTGACGTAACATATCCGGATCCTTACCTGAATCTAACCATTCCGGAGTGTATATTATTTGCGTGGCGTATCCGGAGCCTTACCTGAATTTAACCATTCCGGAGTGTACATGTACACCCTTGACGTAACATATCCGGATCCTTACCTGAATCTAACCATTCCTGAGTGTATATCATCTGCGTGACGAATCCGGAGCCTTACCTGAATCTAACCATTCCGGAGTGTACATGTATACCCTTGGCGTAACCGTTATCCGGATCCTCACCTGAATCTAACCATTCCGGAGTGTATATTTTTAGCGTGGCGTATCCGGATCCTTACCTCAACCTAACTATTCCGGAGTGTATATTCTTGGCGTGACGTATCCGGATCCTCACCTGAATCTAACCATTCCGGAGTGTATATTCTTAGCGTGACGTATCCGGATCCTTACCTGAATCTAACCATTCCGGAGTGTATATTCTTAGCGTGACGTATCCGGATCCTTACCTGAATCTAACCATTCCGGAGTGTATATTCTTGGCGTAACGTATCCGGATTCTTACCTGAATCTAACCATTCCGGAGTGTATATTCTTAGCGTGACGTATCCGGATCCTTACCTGAATCTAACCATTCCGGAGTGTATATTCTTGGCGTGACGTATCCGGATCCTTACCTGAATCTAACCATTCCGGAGTGTATATTCTTGGCGTGACGTATCCGGAGTCGGACGAGTGGGACAGACTGTCCTCCTTGTCGTCCCGCGCTATCAGAGACGTCCTCTCCTCCCGGTCCGACTCCGGCCTCCCGAATCTGCTGACCAGACTAGAAAAACATCATCGATAAAATGAGGGTTTGTAAAAATGAGCTTCGTGAAATTTGAGTCAAATGGAAGAAGCCTAAAAATACATTCCAACAAACGTTTTACTGTTCAATTGCCGAACAGTTTCTTTCTAAAATCATGGAACTCTCTCGACGATACCTGAACTTATCAGCCTTTAAAACAAATGTCCACCACTATCTCCGTACACAGTTTTATTGCCTTGAAGTGGTTTTGTGACCTTCCTTTGAACAAACTCGTTAAAAAAATAACATTACAATGAAAACAAAAGTAGCCGATTATGATATAAATGATAACAACAAGAACATCTCCCGTTCCCTTACTGTAGTTTGTGTGCAAGTGTAGAGCCGGCGGTCTGCAGTCGTGTGTCGAACACCATGGCAACGATGTAAACAATGTACAGCAGCAGAATCATGGACGCCTCGTACCTGGGGGAAAGTGAACCAGTTTAGCTCGTGTGGGTTTAGAGACTAATTCAGGAATTCACCAATGTCATCTATGATTATCAAGCTATAGGTGAGGGAATGCAGGGTCCTATTATTCCTAATATGTGCTTGGATATTCATGTCCCCTCTAACCCCCTCCAATATCCCCAGCCCCTGTACGCACCAGTAAACCTTCCCGTCCGAGATGACAGCTATGAGAATGGCGATGCTGAGCGCGTAAAACGTGCAGTCCCGGAAGATCGGCCACACCGACAGGTACACCACCTAAGAACAGGAAAAATCTCATTTTCTTAAAATTTCTTCAACTGGGTGTATGGTATACTACATGTATATCACGCTCTCTCCCTGAGTGCGTCGCCAAAATGCGGGAATGTGCATGGAGGGTGCCAAAGTCTGTCCTATTCAATGTAATTAAGGGTTGGTGACCAACCAGCCATTACTTCCTCATAAAACCCACCTCGTCCGCTTCGCTCACTCGTTTTTTTTACGGGTGTAGTAACGGACGAGTCGCTATAACACGATATACACCATTAGTATAATATACATGCCATTTCATACACGTGCTTCCTCCGTACATCGTCGTGTTATAATTGCAATCTGAACAGATTGTTCGCATGCATGATATATGAGTTAGCGATGAAAATGAACAGTCTGATTGGCCGTAGGAAGGAAGAGAAGCAAAGACAAGTAAGGAGTGACCGGTACCATGCCCGTGGCTATCCCGCTGAACCCTATGATGCCCAGCATGTTGTAAGTAGCGGAGCCCACTATAGTGCTGACGCCGATGTCACCTTGAGTGAAGAACACCGCGATGAACGCTGTGGCCAACTCCGGTATGCTGCTCCCCCCTGCCATGAAAGTGGCACCGGCCACATGCTCTTGTAGTCCCAGTCCTAGAGTGAAAAAAAAACGTGAGCTCACATCTGCGCTTGATAAGAAGAGGTTACTTTCCTTGATCTCTCACTCCTTGCGCCAAGGTTCCACTGCGAGTTGTCATTCATAAACATATCGCCCGAGGTCTCTCTTACGACATCTGAAGCAATTAATCATTTAATGCCATGTTAATGCATTGCCTTGATGCACATTCAAACGTTACAAAATGTACATGTATAAGTATAACGACAGGTGGGAACCAAAGGAACTAATTTATTTGGTTGTTCTGTCCATCTACATGCACAAATGACGTGTGCTATAAAATACGTCCGCTGTCATCGCTAGCATAATCTAGGGCGCACTGATAATGTTCTCACGATACTAAATTTTAGAAAACATACGCAATGGTTACGCAATGATTAAATTTAAAGCACGGTTGACTGGACACAAGCACGAATGGAGCTTTATCATAACGACTGACCGTGTCTTGTAATTACAAGTTTTTGAAGGAACGTCTCAAAGCCCAAGGCAAAACAGCAATATGGAATTCATTCGCCTAAGCAAGGACATGTTTATTTCTCCTTAATAATACTAGTAGCCAAGGCAGCATTGCACAACTCCCTCCCCGCCTCACAAATGGTTTGTCCCGCGTACACACAAGGTGATGTGTCACGTCATAGCTTCAAATTTGTAATTTTGAATTGATCTATCTGGTTAATGAGTTATAAATAATCGATAAGCAAGGTTAGTTAGCCAAAAATAGTAGTGAATCGGGCTCATTATCATAATTTATGTTACAAGTGTCTACTAGTCACTTTAGGTCCATTGTTATAAAATTTGCGACTGCCAAATGAGTTTAAGTTTACAATAAACTTATCCACATTGTGTGGATCATCTACAGGTGAACTTACAAAGGATGTAGGTGCTTTATATGGCGTATTACGTTTCTTCTACCCACAAACAAAACTTACGCCTAGTACGTATCTAAACAAAATGCGCGCACGGCAGGGCCAACCGTCTTTGTCAGGGGGTGAGCAATTATCCAATGAACGCAAAGTGAGGGTAATTCTGCTGACACCTGCACCAACACTTTACCGCGTCGCCTGCCGCTAGCCGGTGGGTCGGGCGCAATTTTTGGGACCACCAAATCCCCCCATATAAATACATGATTCACAAAAAGAATGATAAGCGAGACTAGGCAACCCCCGCGCGGGAACAATGGTCTCTCCCAACATGACGTAACCCGGAAGTGTCTGCTGTGAAGCCTGACAAGCACAAAATAAAAACTCCTGGGGATGAAATTGATATTGAACTCGGCCTTAAACCACGAACATTTTGTGCTAATCACCAGGAGGGTCGGTGGACGCCAAATCGTATGATATCCTATGCAGGGTTAGGGAACTTGAACTTCGGCAGAAAACACGAGCGCTACCTTTTCCTGCACAACCGTACGGTCCCAATTCCAAAGTCATATTCTATCGCTGGGGTTCGAACGCCTAGCAGAAACGCTACTTGCTTACCTAATCCACCAACACAAAACCCTTCACAGTTGGTTAGTCACACTTCAAATCATGATATCAAAAGACATCAAACTACACAAAACGTAAAGAGAATAGCCGTTGGAGTTTTTTTGCGTATATTTTACGAATACATTTCTATTCTTCATTTCCACAGACAGCCCGGCCGACGGGTCCAAGTTTGCAAATGTGATGTCATCCTTTAATACCGGGGCCCGGGGGTACTTGACTCCCCTACTCACGGTGTGGCTCTACGATTGATTGGCAAATCATTTCTGAGAGAAACTCTTTTCTATTAATCATCATCAACCAAAGGTGAGTGGTAGAGACTAGGAGTCATGTGATTTCCAAGGAGATATTTGGGATACATGCAGCGTTAGCCAGCTCCAAACCTCTGCAGGGTTTTGCCTGGCTTAAATCTCCAAACAGATAAACATGGCTAGCAATTTATTATTTGTCCCTGTAGGTTCATTTGGAGATTGCTAAGGGTTAGGATTTTGCTAGAAGGTTAGGGTTTTGCAGCATACAGGACTGGTGGCTGATGTTGGTGACCATGGTTCTGGTGTTTCCCAATTCAAGCAGATGTAAGGATACGGCTCACTTCATCATCTCTTATAGAATTAGAGAAGCAATAGAATTTACCTGCTGTCATTAAGTTGTCAAGGGGACGTATTGTTACCCCAAAACTAGAATATGATGCAAACCATTCTATCTGGAGTTGGTGTTTTACTTCAAATCACCCGAATGGACCCACGTCAGCCATACGGTGATTTAAATTATTCACCCGGACTCCAGGAAGAATAGTGACATTAGTCACTAATGGAGATCTGAATTGAATCAAACAAACAAAATGTCGTTATGTTTAAAATGAAACCTAACGAAGGTTCTCAGTACTCACGGTAGCTGATGGCCTCGCATGCGGGTACGAAATAGTTATCACAGACAAGTGTGATGGCGAGGAACATGTAGCACGACACCAGCAGGTGGATGGTGACTCCCGCCTGGTGCAGCCGCTGGTACTGGGTCATGAAGTCCGCGGGAAACTCCTCTATAGCAGGCGGCACGCAGTCGTTATGCGCCGCCGAGAAACCCAGCCTGCGCCCTGCAAATTGTAGAAATATGGTGAAAACAAGTCAACAAGAGGGGGAGAACAGAATAGGGTAGATGTCGTTTCACCACTCGGAAAAACTCAGTTGGCGCCGGCGTACAGTATAGAATCCGAAACCAGAGTTTCACTATCCTCTGTCGCAGGTGCTGGTTTACGAGTTTCAACGTTCGCTCATTTCTCTAATGGCGTTAAAGGGAGTTTGCCGACGAAGGAGTTCGCCTTGGAATGAGTTTTGCGCCTCCTCGAAGCGGGGCAGTTTGCATAATAAATGGGAAACCCTTCTCAGTTCGGTTCCTCCGTCGTAAACAATGGCAGACCCGGCTCTAAACGACTATACTGAGTCCTCTTTCGTCAGTCATCAGAAGCTTACTAACTCACCTGAGTACGTCAACAGGTGATCCATGGTCACACTGATTTCAGGTTGTGTCTTAAGATCTTAAGGCATGTGAGGAAGTTGAACGCCACATGTACAAGTTTACGGTGACTAACGCCAGTTGTTCTGTACACAGCCAGGTGGAACAACAGGTAACATGACAGGTCACAGACTCAAGGTCACGCACAGTCGTCAGCCTTGTGGTTTGGACCCCCAAAGGTGAAGGGTCAAAGGTACACCCTTGGCTGTATCACCTATTGTGTACATTTGTATGTTGTTTGTGTCATTCAGTGCTATGCTACCGGTGCAACCGCCCGTCGACGTAACATAACAAGGCGAGAACCACTTATTTTTATTACGAGCGGCAAGGCAAGCCCAAGCACCGTGATAACTATGTGTGAAATGAAATCACTCATTCAAGGTGCATACCACGAAAAGGTTTGTCAAACTACAAGAAATTAAAGATTAAGAAGGACATTACAGTTGGATCCGGACACTTTACACAGAAAAAGTCGTTCGTCAACTTTTACTTCACTGTGTTATGTCACAGTGGATCAGTGATATTTAGAAATGTGATTTACATTTCTTGTCATGACAACTTGTCTGCTTCATCAAGAAAATAATAACAATAGCCGACAATATTGCCTGAAGTATATGACACAGGTAGAGATACGGAGCAAACAAAAACAACATTGCGTTATTCTATGTGTGGTATCAAAGTTCACTTGTAGTGTAGTGTAGCATGTTTATTTCAACATGTTTGATGCATGTCAGGTTCTCACTTAATACGTGTAGTTTCAATTATTGACGCATCATCTACATCTACATTGGGGGTTACCCTCCAAATAGGGGCATCGTGGGGTGTGGGGGATGGGAGAGCTTTGAGGTCCCAGGTTAGGGTGGGCAGGCCTCCCGGTGCCTGGCACAGAAAGACTCATTAGTCCTTGATTAGACAAACGCCTTATGGTGGGAGAATCAAAGATATTTCTAGCCCGGGCGCCTTCCTAACCAACCAACAAAGATGGGACCCAGGCTAGATGTTTCAGGTCTGTCCAAGAAAAAACATGCCATAGTCATGGTGTACATGTACCTTTCAGAGAGTGCACACCAACGCATAACGTCAGACACAACTGTTATAACGTTATATGCGGTATCAAAGTTCGTCAACACGTTGACTTGTCTGTCTGACGCATTTCTCGCTTGATCATTTTTAGAACGTCACTGTTTCAGCTTCTTAAAATTTGACCCACCTGCGAATCCAAGGGCCGGGGTAAGACCTGGGTTGACGTCTTGCACAGGGGCTCCTTGTGTCACCGAACGCACGCAGGTGAGGCAAAACACACCTGCGATGACATTCCATCGGCCGGGCGGTGCTGGTCTGTTTAAAGCGGTCCGGAACTCTCCCATCTTCCGTATTGAGGGATAATTCCACCCGCCTAGAAGAGCTTAAAGAAATCACACAGAAGGGTCACGTGGAAGCGGCGGGGATTGTCAGACAATGTTTGCGGACCGTAGTTAAATAACAGAGAGGTCATCCGCCGGTCGGCACAGGGTGGGTGCTCGTCACATGACGTAATTATTGGACATTACGATCCCGTGTCTTCCATGGAACAAACATGCCGCGCCGGTCGAGTGGAAGAAATGGGCGAATAATTTGTCGTGGGCATAATTTTAGCTAGCCTCTACCAGGCTCCGTGGTTCGGTGGTCTGATTGTAGAAATTGGACAAATAGAGTCAATAGTACGCTAGGGGAGTCAGCCGGCCGAGTAGGACCATTATCCAAACCACAAATCGTGGTGCCCTGTCGTACTTCACAACAAGACTATATATAGTGTATGTTGTCTGAGGAGAGCGTCTCCGTGGCCAGATGTGTTTCTGTCTGCTATAGCGCTATTGTTGTATGATTAATGCTAACGAGGCGTTACCTTTTGTTCTATCCTTTGAAGCAATGAGCATGAGACAAACTACCGAAGCGGTGACATGTACCTGTCATAATTATTGTCATATACATTGACAGCAGACAGTGTCTGCATATGTGTCTGGGATTTTGAAATAAAGAGCAGTGGGTTGTTGAGTTGGAAGACAGTGGGAGAGAGGCTTGAGCCAGAGAACAGAGAGAGGGTCCCAACTCAGCAGCTCCCGTTCGTGTCAATGTCAAACCTGTGTCTTGTACGTGTTTCTTAGTCCTGTAGTTTAAAAGTTCCTCGTGCAGCATTCTAAAGAACCTGGGGCCACAACATCGACCCTTTCTTACATTTCGTTGTTACTTCTACAGTTGGCCAATCATTGGTACAGCCGTCGTCTGCGAGTAATGAAGTATCTATTCCTATTAGGAAACTGTATTAAAGATTGTTTACACGTTGGGAATTCGCCCAACGATTGTAAAAGCCATACTCATCACATACCCATGCACACTTTAACTTTGGAGATTAGCATCATTAACTGTAGATCTGAACACCCTGGAAGAATGGCAAAGGAAATGGCTTATGCAGTTCAATCCTGATAAGTGCTATATCATGCACATAACGAACAAACGAACACCAAAAGTGTCCCCTTACCAGTTTTGTGGTCAGACATTAGAAACCACAAAAACCTACCCATACCTGGGTGTTACATTAACAACTGGGCTGAAGTGGGGTGTCCATGTTAACAAAATAACAACCAAGGCTAAACAGACATTGGGAGTAATCAAACGTAACTTGTGGGCATGCCCAGCCAGCGTAAAATCACTTGCATACACGTCACTAGTAAGACCTAACCTTGAGTATGCCGCTACAGTATGGGACCCGTATACAAAGAAAGACAAAGATAAACTTGAAAGGGTACAGAACCAAGCTGCCCGATTCTGCACAAACAACTATAACAGGGATTCTAGTGTTACCAAAATGAAAACAGATTTGCAGTGGATGTCACTTGAAGATAGAAGGAAAATGTCCAGACTTTCCATGATGTACAAAATGACCAATAAACTGGTGGACGTACCAACTGATAAGTATCTAATACCAGCTCAAAAAAGAACAAGAAACAGTCATGCATTCAAATACCAGAGTTACCAACCTAGGATTGATGTGTTCAAAAATTCGTACTTTCCCAGAACTATCGTAGAGTGGAATTTGTTACCACCAAGTACAGTAGGGGCATCTTCTCTTGGTAGTTTTAAAGAACGCTTGCAGATATATGTGCAAAAGGTAGGTGTAATGAGTAGTTCGGTGTAATATAACCAGCTGCTGCCGCGCCGCGTGCCTGCGAAGCTGGTGTGTTACGCCGAACGGCGGTTATACCGGCTATATAGATACAGATACAGATAGTTATGAGCCAGTAGGTGCCATACATTAGACTCCGTTGCAATCTTAGAACGGGGCTGGTTTTTATCGAGGGGGAGGGCGTTGGTTCGCGATTTTCAACGTTGGTTGGGTTCTCTTGTGCCGGAAAAGGGAGTTTGGCGAGAAAGGGACGGGGCAGAATCGCTGTACAAATATATCACGGCGAACTCCCTTTCACAGCAAACTCCCTTCCTCGGCAAACTCCCTTTCGAACCAGCCCCGTTCGAAGACTGCAATGGACTCTACCATACATTGTACCTTGTACAGTTTATATGCAATGAAGTAATTATAATAATGTCTTTCAGATAATCAAGCCGATACAGCAGTCGGGGTAGTTTTCAGAGTATGAGTATTTTGCGTTTCAAGTTCTGGATGTTAAAAACGCTTTTTACAGATATCCGTCTGCCAGAAAAAAAGTCATTTGTCAGTAGAAAGCGCACAAGCACCACCAAACACGGCCCGCCTGTTACACATCTGCTTGAAGATTACTTATTAAATGTGGAGGCTGATGACATGTACGGACGGACCCCTGCTGCCTCTTCCCCCGATTGGTACATATGTCGGTGTGTGTGTTAGGGGACTTGTGGTCTCGTTCCTTTCAATATTACTCAGGGCGTGTGGTCTAAAATATAATTGGACCCCAAAAAGGGTATATTTTCTTGGTTTAGTGAATCATAAATCCCCTTTCATAGCCCACCTGATATCACGATGAAAGCCAGAGTGATGGTCGTGATGTGGTCAGGAACTGGCGGCCGATGAGGACCACCTTGCACAACGGATAACTGCACACTTCTTTTAATTGCACGGAATCCCAAAGTCCCGCAGTGACGCGGCTCAGCTGAATAACTTCGCTTTGTTGCACCATCCGGATAACTGCATGAAATGTGCTGGGCATTGCAAATCGGGAGTGGCATTAAACGGCTTCTACTTATCATAATCATCATAATCATCATCACCCGACATCCCAATGATGACAAGTGTAGCGTAGATGCAAAAAATATGATATTATTATTAAAGCCAGTTTCTACATGATAAGGCCAGTCACAATAAGTGCAGTTATTAATGCTATAAATACCGTTTCTCAGGTTCGCTTTGCCCTTGGTAGACAATAACTGTATGTACTAAAGATCGCCATGTACTTCATGTATTACACATTTTTGCATGGGGTGGGTTGGTGTCTGCATGGGGTTACTTTTGAATGGGTGCCCGGTATCATTTCTACATGGACGGCACCTTGGGTAGTATATTGGACAAACACACTAACGTGCCGAGTGCCGGGGTTAACCGGCCATAGAGTACAGTTTCAATGGGGGGATGCTTCTTCCCCGCGGACGAAGTCCGGGAACGAAAAGTTTATATCGATAAAGTCCACGTAAAATAGCATGGCATGAACATAATTTGTGCATACTTAAAAAAATGATTTTTCATTCATTAAAGCCAATTTTGCTCACGAAAGTTTGCTCTTCTTTAATATTCATTCAGTATCGTGCGTTGTCTAGATTTCATCCCCAGTATTCCATTGTATCAAGACATGCCTTGCCTTCCTTTCAAAACAAAGCAAATCTATCTTGACACTTTTTAAGTTTGTTTATTATATACAAATACTTCTTTATGGTACAAATCGTGATGGCACTTTCCTATCACGATTTGTACCCAAATATGGCAACACCCAAATATGGGAACGAGATTACGAACGAGATCACCGTCCCGGCACCTGATTGGTCGGTAGGAAGCGCAGCACGAAATTTAAACTTCGGTCAAAGTTCACCGCGGGAGCACTCTGCTGAGAGAAGGTGAGATATTCTGTTTCTGCTGTTGTTTTTACCTCTTTTTGTTGGTAGACATCCAATTAAACATTTCTTGGTTTATTAAAGGGTAACTAAAGTGGCTTATTCTTTTTTTCGTGTCGTTTTCAAGCTAAAATACCGGCAAAATTTCATACGACGGTCGAAACTGTTGTGTCTTTTGTTACTGTTGTTGTCTTGTCTCAAACAAAGCAAAATGGCCACAAAATAAAATTTTCTTCTTCCCTTGTTCCTGTATGTCTACAGTTTATAGGCAGAATTTCTGATTTTCTGTGCAATTTTCATCTAATTACTATGAAGTATTGGTTTAAAACACAAACTGTTGGTAGTGCCTCGTTTGAAGGTCTACGTTATATCATGTTGTGTTCTCGATAGACAACATAACCTGCATACCACTGCATAACCAACAACTTCTCCTCACACAGAAGCCTAGATGCTAGACTTTTTCCAGGGAATGCACAGGCCAAGCCCTCGGCTCTGGGGCCAACATGCCCTCAAGGAAATTCTACCACAGCCCCCTAGGCTAGTTGGTTCTCAGGGTCTATCTACTTGTAGGGGGTGTGGTATAAATTCCTTGGAAGCATGTTAACCCTAGACTAGAAGTTAGAACCGAGGAGCTGGCCTGTGCACGCCCTGGAAACAGTCTAGCATCCAAGAAAAAAAGCTTGTGATTTGAGGCCCGAAATTAAATCCCCTTGCACTTAAATGCATGTACAGTATCTCTGGTCATATCTGATGTTGAACAGTTGCCTAATGGCTACAGAGCTGGTTACAGTTTGAAATTTCAACTCTAAGACCTCTTTCACAAATAATTTTCCTGACAGCAGCCTGTACTTTCAGAGGATTCATCATTGGACACATGGAGAACATGACTGGGGGTGTTTTATACCTGGAGAATGCAGACACTGAGAACGGTAGTGTCTTCCTCAATGCTGTTGTCAAGCAGCTTGTTGACAACAACACACACGGTACAGCAGTTTTCCATTATTATGTATAACTCTTTTATATAGTATATCTGGCCTTTCCAGGTTGACAAGTGTCAGTTGTTTTTGAATAGACAATTCACTTCTGTGTTTCACTCAATTACTGCTTAGCATATGAACAGTAGGTGTGAAGCAGTTATAGCAATGGTCAGACAATGACAATGTACATGTCCTCAAATGCATCTACTATCGTGTCAGTCAGGGCCCGATAGGGCTTGAAATTATTGTTGCTGTTGTTTTTTTTTGGGGGGGGGGGGGGGGTAGGTGCATAGCAGCACCTGACATAAAGGTTTTTTTAAATGCGAAGTAAAAAATTGACATAATATAGAGTAGAATGTCATCAGAATCTAACAGCAAACCTTACTGCCTTTCTTCATCACTTGAATCTGAAATTCTGACCTAGAATTTTGTACAAGTCTTTCACATTTTTTTCTGAAACTATTGCCAAGAATATGCTCTCGAGCTCTACTAGTGCACAAAAGGACTAGTAGTAATACTTTAGATATTACATTACATGTTCACCCAAGGAGCTTTTATCTTGGTTCACCAGTGCACAAACATTCAAATTAGGTGCAAAGCTCCAATTTTGTGGTCTAAGAACTCTTGTTTCCTTCTGTACCTGCACAGATGAGCAGCAGCTGTGTGTGATAGGAAATCCTGTGCACAGTGGGAACATCTCCCTCAGCCATCCTGTACTGTCCCTGACGGATGTGTACCTGACGTGGTACAGGAGTCTGGGGCTCAGGAGGAACACACGGGAAACCATTCTCACTCCTGATGACCAGCTGGTAGCCCTGCAGCTGTGTATGGCGGAACTCAACTCCCAGGTATGAGTTAACCTGTAAATACTAGGGGTGGGTACTGGTACAGAAAATTCAGGTTCAGGTCCACAGGATCAGGTCCAGATCCAGACCTGAACCTGGTACAGTATGAGAAAACTTGTGAATAGTCGATACTCAAAACAATGGTCAATTTTGCTACAAAGAAATCTGTTTTGCAGAGTATTCGACTCCCACTGGCGTTTTTTAATCTAACTGCGTCTGTACGATTGACTGTAAAACTTGGTAGAAATGACTATATATAGACTGTAATCTAATTAGCTCGTTATTTTCTTCGACTGGTTAGCCAACCGCGGGTAGGATCACCTGACGACCGAAGGTTGGAGGGTGATCTGACCCGCAGGAGGGCTGACCATTCACATTGGAAGAAAATAAAGTGTTTTTAGTTTGCAGTCAAAACAAGGTGAAAGGCTGACAGATGATAGAAAAATAAAATTTTCAGAGAACATTATAGAGATCACCTGGGAAATTGTGAACATAAAACCATCTCAAACATTTCCCCTCATATGTAGTGTATCAACCTTTTCTATACCATTTTACACTTCTTAACAGCCATTTGAAAATTGACAACAAGATGATTCTCATTCTCCTCTCTAGCAAATTGGAGCATTTGAAGTTCAGGCCAGTGATGTCCTGGAGGCTGTCAATCATCTCATTCAAGACAAGCTGGGTAACCTAGCAACAGCAGGAGGCCCCACCCACAGGGATGACTACCACCTGATCAGGGAAGCCTATGACAAGTTTCTGGATCACTGTAATGTGTCTGACATAGCAGGTAAAGAGCAGAGTAGAAACCTGAATGCTTTTTTGAATATTTTTGGCAACAAGGGTTATTGAACTTTGATTTATGCAGATAATCTTAGAGTTGTTACCTTTTCAACTTAGATAGAATTTGTGACAGATTTTGAAACCCAAATGCCTGGGGGATTGATTTTTTTACATTCTTAGACCCGCAGTAATGTATGTAGAAACATCTGGTAGTTCTATAGGCTAGACATCTACTAGGTAACCTTTTACTAGGTAATCTATTTCCTTACAAGTACAAGTACAAAGTAGAACTTGGGCATGTATCTTCCTAGAATTTAGAGTAGAGCTTTGCCATAAAAGGTTGCATGGCACAATATGCAAATTTTCATGAATTTTATCAAAACACCCTAAATTTAAAAATCAGTATATCAGTTCATTTAATTTTAGTCCACAATATTTTACTAGACACAATGCCTTCTTATTTCCTTGTACAGATGTGTTCCTACGAGTGCAGGAGAAGTTCCAGCTGGACCCAGATACAGCACAACGGTGCAGAAGCAGCTCTAAATACATCCTGTTAGAGCTGCCACAAACTCAGCTGGAGGTGAGCTTACAAATAACTTACTCAAATTGTATTGGTGAATAAGCTTTTAGACAAAGCATCAGGACTTTAATAGTAGCTTTTATTAATCTGCATATGTGTGTTTGTTGCTATGGGCCAATATATTGATGTCTGACATTGATATATGATGTGAAAATAAAACAGCAACAGTCAATGAGTCTTATACAGTGTTTAGCATACTGCAAAATGCACTTAAGTCTGTGGAGATTTGATTTTGCAGTAGCAGGAAAATGGAGTGTATGTGGTTTTGAGCTCACGGTAGCACTATATACTGTAGTCACATACTGTAATGGGATAACTCTTGCAAGTTTACGTTCTGACATATTGATCCTGAAGAAGGTGATCATGACAGTGGCCGTTGAAAATTTGATCCATGTGTACCTTTGTGTTGGAAGAAAGTTTAGCATTGTGCTATGATTACTACCAACACCGATGAGCTTCCAATCCAAGATAATGGAATTAGTTTGTGGTTAAGTGGCCTGACCACAAAAAATGCCCAAAATAAACATTTATGTATCGACAGTAGTTTGCCTTCAGTCAAAATTGTACTAAAAGTACACACCAAAGCTTGTAAACAGTTGGGACCATGGGACCGTTGCAATCCATGAATCCAGGTATTAAACCTCCCCGTTTCCTGATGTTGTCTTCTGTTGATTTAGACGGAGATGCTGAAGCTACTCGTGGACAAGTCAGTCACTGTTGTCACCATGGAGACGTCCCTCGACACATCTTTCAGCCAATCCGTGGAGCCAGCAGATGTGAGATTGACCAATCAAGAGACAGATCTCAATGACCTTTTAGAGAGGGGCCACTCTCTATCAACAACTGTGCTGTCAAGTTCCAGTGCAACTGAGGTGAGGAGAAGACAAGTTTTGCTGCAACATTGTGGTTCACATACATTAGTTCTTAAAATCTTGTTTATAAGAATTTACTGGCAACTTTTACAGGAAAAAAGTTTGTCGAGGCTGTTTCTTGATCAAGAAATTTCATGGGCACTAGTGCTGAGGCTACATATCTATCCTGAAATTTCTTTTTTCATATCAGGATGTTCCTGTCAACCAACCTTTTTTTTCACTGTTGACAGGCACTGTTGGAACCAATCAGGAGCCAAGGAAGGCAACTGTCAGTAGTTTATATTCTTTGCACTAGCTCAGATCACTGCCCCAGTCAACTGCTGTAGATGGGGGGCCAGTAAAGTCTGGTCTATGAGGATAGGTCACTATAGATTGGATTCTTCATGCTTTTGACAATGAGGAAAATTATCCAATGGACCACACAGAAGTTGTCACACTGGCCAGGTAATCTTTATGTAGAGATGGCACAGTGCAGGGTTGTTGCCAGCACCTGTCCCTCCATTCTTTGATGGGGACGGAAAAAAATTTGCCCATTCCATACTCGGGGACGGACAAAAGATACTTTTAAAAATTGAAATTTTTCACCAAAACATAAACTGCCGTTGAACTGCTTAGTCTACCAGCAAAATTTACACCAGAACCTCCAAATTCCGAAAAAAAAAAAACATTTCAGGAGGGTAGATTTCTTATTTTTTGGGGGGAGCATGCTCCCAGACCCCTCTAGGAACATTGTGCCTTTGGTAGAACTTTGAGGGGACGGAAAATGATTTCAGGCTGGCTACAACCCTGGTACAGTGTGTGCCAGTATTTGACCCTTCCCTTTGCTTGTCCAGAGTTACATCAGGAAAGTGTTCCAGTCCTACCTGACTCTGCTGCTGAACTGTAGAGATGAGATAGCCCTGGCCAGAGCCATCAACATTCCTGACAGAGACCTGGACCACAGGGCCTTCACAGAACTGAAGAGGATGGCAAGGAAGAAGAACATGCCGATGTGCCAGGTTCGGATTAACTCTGTCCTATTTGTTCCATCATTACAGACAAAGGAAACTACAGAGCCCACACATTCTTCTTCTGTCTTCCAATGTCTCAGAAAAATATGTCCATTGGTGCTTTGGTCTCATGTTCTCCAGGGTTGAAAAAGTTGTCTATGAACTTCTGAAACAAGATTAACTTGCTCAGGTCAACTTTTCGCGTGCATGAAAATTCAAATGACATTTCTCTAATGTATTTCTACCTTGAGCAACTACATTCTTTATTTTTGCCTGAATTGCCTCTATTTTTCATGTTCACCAATGCTTGATTCCATGACTGTGGAAAGTAACCAAGTACTTAAAAACTCTTGACCAATTAGGCAAGTATAGTAGGACATGCACGTGGGAATGGGCACTTTCACTTGCCCTGGACAATCAGACTAATCCAAACCTGTTCTCCATTTTTTGTTCGTCTTTTTCTTGTTCCTTACTTGCCTTGGGGCAAGAATTTCTGATCAATGTATTATAATAACTGATGTTCAGCCTAATGTTCAGTCCTGTCAGTTTTGAGTAAGGCTATAATAAACTGAATTTCACCATGCTGAAATAAGCTGTGCAGGTATTTCTGCCTGGTGTCTACCTGCACCTAACCTGCACTAGCCCATGTACTGGGTTTTATACATAAATGTCATATGATGTAGATGTATGTGGATTGTTATTAGCTGCATTGACTGTTACCACCTATAAAGTATAAAAGAAAAAATAGCAATGGTTCCTGAACAATTCTAGTACGATCCATACTTCCTAGATTCAGAGTGGTGCAGGTAAACTTTGTCTGGTGCAGGTAATTTTCAATGTTACCTGCACCAGTGCAGGTATGCAGAAAAATGTATTTCAAGCCCTGAATATAGGCATATAGCATCTCAACTTCACATTCATAGTTTTGATCTTTGTTTATTCCATGCCTAGACTGCTGTGTCATTTGTCATGCAAAAGAGACTGGGAGGGAAAAGCTATGCTCCAAGCCAGGACAACCCACTTCTCCAGCACATTAAGGTATATTAATTAAGGTGTACACATTAAGGTATACTAATATATCTGTAATCATGTGATTGTTGGAAGTGATATCGCAACCTTTGGCATAATGTTTAGACACACCATACAAATTATTACAATTTGCATCATCTGTTCTTTTTTCATGTGTTCTTTTTTTATCATTTAGGGCCTGAGTGAGTTTGTGACCTTACTACAAAAGATGCAGACAATTGTAGAGGAGTGCACAGATTCAAGGTAGGTAGAAGACAATCGCTTGTTGCTATTGAAGAGTAAGTAGTAGTTTGGACATTACCAAGTTGTTTCATCAGGCTAACAAATAAGGCTGTACATACTGCAGCAGCAACAGTGGTGTAAAGTAGAAACAGTCAGTATAACCCTGAGGAAGGTGACAGCTTGGTAAATAACACAATTGTTTGCAAAAAAAACTTTTAAAGAGCAATCAGGTGAACCCTGGGTAAAGCACTAAGGAAGTATCCCTACTGTAACCATCCCAGCAGCTAAAGGGGCGAATTGACCCCTATAAATACATAAACTAATAAACATCCCAGACAGTCCATACACGCTGGAAACAAAGGCAGGGACACATTAGCATAGAATACTGGTCGAAAATTCAAGTATTTTTCTCTACTGGTTTTCAATGAAACACTATCAAACCCTGCAGAATGATCCAGATAGTTGTAACAAAGTTACATAATCGAGGTCCTAATAACAGCAACTTTTAAATTTGGGGAAACAAACCTTGTGTTCAAATTGAAACTTTCAATTCTGCTCTGCCAACTTTGTATCAAAGTGTCTTTTTGTATCTACAACATATGATTGCAACTTGAAAATCTTCCTTATAACTGAATTAGCTCTGATATTTATGTGTCTAGAAATATGGCTAATAATGTGGTGTCTATTTATAAGTGTACCAACAGGGGCTATGTAGACTGTACTTGTAACTGTCAGTTATGTCTCACTGTCACAGTACCAGAGTAAGACAAGCCAGCATTTTCATTACTTTATATTCTGGGTTAGGTAAAGCTTTGTGTATAATCATTCTTCAATACCTTATGTAGTATCCTAATTTCAAAATTGAATTGAAAATAAACTTGTGTTGGTCAGTGGTCTCAGCCAGCCTTCCCCGATGTGAACTCCATCACAGTCAACAGAAGACTGAGCTCTAGTAGTTTACGTTAGCCGAATTCATTGAGTGGTTTTATAGTACAGGGTTATATATGAACATTGTTGGAAAAATTTTGACTTTATTTACATTATCATCAATTTGATCTTTCATCAGGTCTGCACTTGGAAGACTTCTGACTGTGCTTAAGAACGTCTTGATGCGCTCCAAGGACCTGACCCTGAGGAAGTCGAGTGTGGAGGTTGTTGCCGTGACGATGATGGAGGAAGCTGGGAGACTGGCGGATCACCTGTCTGACAGACGGACTGACACTGCCAGTCCAAAAAGGGTAAAACAGACATTCTTCCTCATACACATTATGTATTGTAATACTGCAAGTACTGAGTCAGAAATAAGTGGACCTAACAAAAAAATCTTTTTGTTAACATAGTGTTCTTCTTCCAATCTGTTGGAACTTTAAAAAACTTTTTAAAAATCTTATCTTGCCCTTTTGTTCACTGTTCATTCTTATGTTTCTGTGCAGTTAGCTTTAAATGTCCTTTGGCATAATACATACAGCACGGCAGAAGCTGGTTATGTTACAATGTGTTACTCCTACACGTAATCTTTGCACATCTGACTGCAACTATTGTCTAAAGCTGTATAGTGAGGATGCTTCTACTGAATACTGTACTTGGTGGCGATAAGTTCCACTCTATGAATAGTATGATAGTTCTTGGAAAACGCGTTGATGTAGGTTAGACATCCAGGTAATAAGATACGCCAAAACGTAGTTACTCATGCAACTGGATATGGTTTGGGAAACGGTCAGACATTTCAACTACTATCCAGTAGTTAACTAGTGATGAAAACTGCTGGATATATATAGTAGTTGAAATGTCTGACCGTTTCCAAAACCATATCCAGTTGTGGCATGTTCTACACTACGGTATTCTGTGTGGCATGTTCTATGCTGGTATTCTGTGTGGCATGTTCTACGCTGGTATTCTGTGTGGCATGTTCTACACTAGTATTCTGTGTGGCATGTTCTACACTACGGTATTCTGTGTGGCATGTTCTATGCTGGTATTCTGTGTGGCATGTTCTACGCTGGTATTCTGTGTGGCATGTTCTATGCTGGTATTCTGTGTGGCATGTTCTATGCTGGTATTCTGTGTGGCATGTTCTATGCTGGTATTCTGTGTGGCATGTTCTACACTAGTATTCTGTGTGGCATGTTCTATGCTAGTATTCTGTGTGGCATGTTCTATGCTTGTATTCTACGTGGCATGTTCTAAACACCACATTACTGCAGTCCCCAGGCAGCGGTGGCTCGGTGTATGGGAGAGATGTGAGCAGGTTCATCCAGCTGTACCTGGACAGACAGGCCGGGCGGCCCAGTGTCGGCCATGTTGTGGAGGTGCTGAGTGATGTGTACACCAGCCAGAGCACCCCTGTCAGGATCCCATCTCTTGTCTCACAGTTCAGGTACTTATCACCTATGATAACTAGGTCACTTGTGACCATCCTCCTACGCAGGGACATCCAACTCGGAAACCACCTGTCTGGATGTACCCTGCTTTCTCAACGGTCACTCTTAGCTACTGTGGGCGTCGCCACAAACCAGCCAATCAGAGAATAGGCCTTTAAGTTTTCAAAAGGGATCTTGCGTGTATAAGAGTAAGCTCGTGAAACAGAATATTTATAAGCAGGGCGGTCAGGAACTAAGGGTGACTGTTGAGAAAGCAGGGTACATCCAGATAGGTGATTTTGCCATTGGATGTCCCTGCGCAGGAGGATGCTTGTGATGTGATGTCGAGCTTACAATAGGAACTTGTCTTATTGGTCAGGTCTGTAACGAGTGTATATTTTACATTTATGTCACACTTGGACCAAGATAACGCTCTGTTATGTAATACCCGGGCCGTGATAACATTCGATACGGGTGTTCTGGACAAGGTGATATTTTGGTTATGACATAGGCTCCTACTTGCATCACATGGCCCCGGGCTTTGATAGAATCATTCAAAATTTCAAATGTACTTTGGCTACACTGAGTGCACAGCTGTCAAAAATTTGTCCATGTATTCCTGCCGACCAACAAAATGTAACTGTTATGTTATGTTATGTTAAGAAAAGGAAATGTTTGATTTCTGCCTCCTCTCACAGCCTTCTTGAAAATTCTACAGCAGCAAAATTGTGCAAATGTCACCACACCTTAACCGCTCATCCTTCATAATCTGATATCTCATATGTTATCCCAACACCAGGTCTCCTGACACAGAGACAGAGAAAAGTAGAGAAGACACTCCTTTGCTTCAGAGAACTATGCAGAGAATGAAGGAACTGAACAATAAGGTTTGTTTGCTCTATGATTCAATGCCCTTGAATTCTGCCCTGTGGTAGTCTGGTTTCATCTCTGGATATCTTATTCATATCAGCATCTTTTCTTATAAAAGTTACATTAAGAACAATTGTTGCAATCCCTGGTTTGACCCATGAAATACATTTTAAAGGTTAAATGTCTTGATTTTTCCTCTCTGAAACTGTATACCATGGTATACACAGTGGACTACTACTAGACTGTATACCAAAGACGTATATTTGAAATTGCATGTCATACGCCATTAAGTATGCACCCTAGTTCTGAATGGTTTAGTTCTGTTAGATGCTGAACAGAGGTTGTCTCTACCCAGACTAACTATGCTGGCTGTATGGAGATTAACTCACCAGGGGAGTACGAGTACCTTGTGGTTTCATTTGCCACACATTACCCTTACTGTGGCCTCACTCTTCTATCATTATGTTTCCCATAAGGAAAACATATTGTTTGTGCTGGTGTTCCTCTTTCTTTATTCTTCTTGTCATATTTGGCGACACCTCATGGGTGAGCCTATTTTATTTGCCAACGCCTCATTGGCAAGCTTAAATTAGTAATAGTATTGTGTGCGAGTAGCTCGACAAAAGGCAAATTTACTGTGGGGGATACACCCTACATTTTTTAGTTCATCCTATTTTTGCCAAATTCTACTACCCCTTAGGAAGGCCTGGGAAGGGTTATGAAATGCTTACAATGGTTCAATTTGTTACAGAAGCTAGCAGTGCCTAGGTACCAGTCGGACTGTACCTGGGCCATGCCAGCTGTGTCAGTTAGTCCACTCAACAACAAGGAGGAGATCCATGTGGACTACTCACCTGTCAATCATGATATCATCCAAGCTCAAGCTCCTCCCACCAACATCCTGCAAGCAGAGGATAATCTGCAGTGTGACGAAGAAGAAAAGAAGAGGAAGAGAAAAGACCTCATCAACAAGATTCTAGAATCAGCTGATGACCAGGAAAATGTCAACCTTGACAGAGAACCCTCAACCAAGAACTCCGGGAAGAGAAAACTGAAGGATGGAGGAACTGCTTCTTCTCAGCCACCAAGCAAGAAGCCTAAGAAGCCTGCAGCTACAAAGTCCAAGAAGAAAGTGGCTCCCCTGCTCACTGGACAGAAAAAGCTGACAACGTTCTTCAGAATGTAATGTTTTCTTTAATCTTAGCATTCAACCATGTCCATTGAATGTACTGCTCTTGTTGACATGGAGGACTTCGAGCTTTTGATGTTGAAATATTGATAATTTAACATTCAATGACCTTCTCTGGTTATTATACTTTTTATTAGGTGTTGTTTTTAAACAATACTTGGTGGTCTTTGATTTTAAGTGTCAGTAGACGTTGCAGTTTTCTATGTTTTTTAGCTTTGTATAAAATTGTAAATAGTCATCAATGACAATCTTATTCAGGTGCAATTAATTGATGTAAAACCACAGACTGGTCAAACCATAATTATACACCAACTTGACTACCAGTAAAACACTTCAACGCCTGGCTTTGCCATGTATTTTCATCTTGTATGTATTCAGTAAGGTAACATCATTGTATCATCTGAGATACGTAAATATAACAGTTGTACAGTTAGCGATTATGTATACAGAAGACAAGCTCATGTTTCCCCACCATGTGTACCTAACATGCAATTTTAAAAATTTGTACAAAGGTTGATAATAAACAATGTCGTCTTTTTGCCTATTCTTGGTCTATGTACAGTTAGTATTATATACACCATACCCAAGTACTTTGTAGCCTGGGTACCATCCGGATAGTAGTTCGCTCCTATGTTCACTTCTGCTATCCGTCTGGAGACGTGCACATTCAAACCGTTTGGTGCTAACGTCAGTTAATGAGCGAATCAAGGAATGGGTTCTAGAGCGCTCGTTCGATGACAACAGGCCCTCTCGCAAGCAGACGGAGAGCTTGTCCGGTGTTGGAACGCCTGTTCGGACGATCGCTTGAACCCATTCCATAATTTGCTCTTATGTGGGGACCAATCAGCGCCTGCGTCCAAAATTTGGACGATTCCAGACGTTAAGATGGTCCGCGTTCCCAGACGGAAACACAGAGAAGCGATTGTATATAGTGTATAATGAATGTCAGAGCTAGAAGCGACTGTATATAGTATATATTGAACGCCGGAGCGAACTACTTTCCGGATGGTACCCAGGCTAAGTACTTTGTGCATCTTGTTCAGTACAGTCTGCAATTCCTAACCTACATAAAATTTTACATGATCTTGATGTTAAAACTGACCTCCTAACATGACAAACAAATTTACAATGACTATTGTTTAGCCACTTTGTCTAGAAGCAGCATTTAGAAAAACATATTGCAGACTGTTTTGCAACTGTATCAAGATGACATCAAAGACCAGCCTTACACTACCTCAATCTTTGTTCAATGGAGTCCAAAAGTTTAGTGTTGTGTGACTATCAATTATCAACTATCAGCTAGGTAGTTGATTATCTCAACCTTATTTCAATTTATTCCTGTCTGGATTTTCCAAAATTTTCATATTAATGCAAGAAAAAGCTGTCAGGTGTTAGATAGCCATATCTATAACAGTCATTCCTTGTGCATATACATGTAGGCCAAGCAGTGTAGATTTGGGCACCGAAAACAAAGAACATACTAAAGATTATGTATGGCCATACTGTTCAAAACAGACATTTACCACGTCAATCTTGTAACCACAGCAATATTCAAGAAATCACAAACAAGAGTCTACCTCTTTGCTAGATGTTGTCTACATCATTCAACAGTGCTTTATTCAACTAATAGCAATAACAAGGTGCCAATTTCCTAAGGCACCACTCCTTCCATCAGCAAACAAAGAAGGGATATCTTGTACACATTAGAAACAATAACATATCATTTCCGAAAATAGTTTCATCAGGTTGGTAGAATATGGGATATAGGAGAATTCTTTTTATACAACCAGCAGGTACTTACATTTCGATGTCTCTTAGACACCTTCGTCAGAGCTTCTAACTGGAGTTCTGCTTTTCACCGCTATATGTAGCCGATGTAGGTGGCACTTTTGCGGTGAGAAAACAATCCCAAACGTTCTGGCGGTCTGGATAAGAAAGTCAACCCCAGTGATAAACCCGAACGAGGGGGGATACAAGCTTAGCCACATTTGGGATTGTTTTTTCACCTACATATAGCGGTGAGAAGCAGAACTCCAGTTAGAAGCTCAAGCAATGTAAGTTCCTGCTGGTTGTAAAAAGAATTCTCCTATATCGAATAACATATCAATATGGCTGCTGACTCAACGAAGTTGTCGGTTGAAGGCATTGTACGCAGACTCCAGGTCAAAAAGCATCTGTCGGACCTGGTTGTCATCCAGTTCATCATGGGCCTGCATGTTACTGAATGTTTGGAGCCTGGAGGGACAGAAGGATAAACAACAGGTGTACTGTGTACACAAACATGAGATGCAAAAAACAATAATAGAAACTAACATTCTAACTAACACAATTATCTCAAGCGTTCATGAAGTCTTTTTAAATATATTTTGTAATGTCAATTTAATTCAGCATACCTACAAAACAAGTGCACAGACTCCACACAAATACGCCAAGTAACTGGATAAATTTTTGGAAGATTCAGATATCAGATAGTATCTTTTATCAGTGAATGAGAATGACAATTGTGAACACTTGTCTGCAGGCTCATTGTCAGTCACCGATGACAGATAGTACTACGTAAGGTCCTAGTAAAAAATCTGTTTCTATGCTTAATTTGCCGATGATGAGTATATGTGTTGATCTTACCATCTGCTGACTGTTGCTTTCCCCTCAAAGTCAGGAGGAAGAGAACTGAGTCTGTTCATAGTTTCCAGGAGCTCACGCAAGTCTGGCTGAATCTGGAGTGAGGAAAATGTCAATATTTGTACAATTATATAAAAAAAGGAAATCATAGTCTTTGATTGAGACTTTTCCCTTGTGTAAGAATTTCATCAAGCCTTAAGCTTGTAAAACTTTGTACCTACTTACAGTGGTGGTGATCACACAGAGAGAAAATAGCTTGAGTCTGCAAGCTCTTAAAGAACATTTTTGGCAGCAATACGGCCAGTGTCCTCATGCTCAGTGTGCACTATATGTAATGGCTGATGTTCACAGGTAATATGCTGATAGATTTTCACACAAAAAATATGCTTGCCTCTCTGGCAAGTTTGAAATTCGGTGACATCCTGGCAATCAAAAGTTCCGCTGAAGGTTGTTGACAGAGTGATGAAGTCCACAGCAAAGAAAGAAAAATTCTGTCCTTCCTTATAATTTCTCCATGAACTCACCTCATCCATAGCCCTGATCTCCAGCCTCAACTTGTCCATGACTGTGATGAACAGCTGAAAATGAAATCAGAAAAAAAGTTATGTACTAGATGGTGTCATACCATTCGACATTGTGACAGTGTTAAGGAGGAACAGGTCAGCTAGTGCTAGGATAAAAATTGAAGCTTGCAAGACAGCTAACAAAGGACGCTAAACCAGATAGTGAGTGTGTGTGTGTGAGTGCAAAAGGGTAAAGAAAAAATAACATTCCTGAACAAGTTTACAAGTCTTTGCAAAATGACTTGGAAACCATAAATCACTTATACAAATTATACACATCCTCATTGTATGCAGAAATGAGTTTTGAGTGTGAATTTTGTATAGATGTTTGGGATGTGATGTGCCATGGGTTTCTGAGTGGTTTTGCTGTCGACAACATGGACGGGTGGTCATTCCCCGTGAAGATGTGCTGGTAGACATCGAAAATTTGGGAGGTATGTACTGTACCTTTACAAAACAGTCATTGATTGAAGAAAATTGTTGTAACTGTATGCAAACGTGACTGATGAACCTCTTCAACGATGCAGGGGGTATGCTTTTAATGTTTGTCTTTCCCATCTGATGGCATTAACCATGATAAATGAAGATAAATGTAGCAAAGGAAAAATAATGCAAAATTTGATTGGATTGGCATTTGAAAGCCAATATTGTTACTTTTTGTTGTTAAATTTGTCATTTTAAACCTAAGAAAAGATATCATCATCTCATGAAGTTCAGATTGTGTGGACAAACTTTTGTGTGACATTTTTGTCACAACATGCAAATTACCATCTTGGGACAGATGGATGGATGGGTCCTCGATACAACCCTGGTCTGCCACCTCTAGCTAGTGAAATGATATGCAAAGGTTGCCCTTTCTGAGCCCCAACTGAATGGTGGATGATACTACCTGCTCATGAAATGTTAAAACAGCTACAATTTACTTACTGAGACTATATCTGCGATACTCTTGGATGTGTTGCCCTTATCATCCTTGATTGTGATTGGTCGATCCTCCTTTATTCTTTCGAGAGCAGCTGGACAGTTCATCTGCGAGGTGAATAAAATATGATTCTTTATCAATCATTCAAATCTGAAGAAACTTGAAATGGCAAGCTGCATCTGTTACAACCACCCTTCGACACAACCAGCTTTGCAGACAGAAGGCGAGGCAGCAGCTGGTTATATTACTGTAAATGAGCTGTCAACCTAACTATAGGTGTTGCTTAAAGCTATCTAGTGAGGATACTCCTAAAGTTCTTGGTGGCAAGGAGTTCCACTCTATGATAGTTTTGTGGAAAAACAAATTTTTGACTACCTCAATTCTGAGTTGATAACTGCAGTACTTGAAGGCATTACTATTTCTAGTTCTATCCTGAGCTAGTATTAGATACTAATCAGTCGGTATGTCCACAAATTTATCAATTTATTTCAGGGCTCGAAATACTGGGTGCACCCAAAATTGGAACTGTGCACCCAATTTTTTTCAGTGGGTGCATAGGGTATTTTCTTAGGTTTATGTATGGAAAGATATCAAGTATACTAGTATACATCATATTCTTGACATCTAAGTGTTAGAAAGATAATAAAAAATTCTGTCATGTTACTTGTTTAAGAATTTGATAGCTTGTAACAAAGTTTTGTTGTTAGTTTTTTTTTACATTCTACTTAAATTTAAGTGGTGCACCCAAAAATTTTTTGGTGCACCCAATTTTTTAAGCTGGGTGCACCAGTGCACCTAATCCCAAAAATGAATTTCGAGCCCTGTATTTGGTACATCATGCATAGTCACACTTGAGGGCAGAAGAATAATGCTAATTTTTCATGAATTTAAGTGTGGCCGCGGGAAATAATGTGGAAGGAACTAAACCTAGAAAAAGCCCAATTTCAATGGAAAATCTGAAAACTCAAAAATAAAATTAATTATATTATACTAAATAAAAAATAAAAAAAAAAAATCATTTAATTTTTATATTAAAATTAATTTAAATAAAAATAAAAATTTATTTAAATTAAAATACAAAGTTATTTATTTATAAAATATATGAAAATTTTATTAATTTATATTTAAAAAATAAATTTAAATAATTAAATATAAATAACATTTATAAATTAAAATTAAATATAATAATTTTTTATAATTATGTAATAAATAAAAAATTATTTATAAATTATATAATTTTATATAAAATAATAATAAATAATATAATGAATATTTAAACGAAATGAAATGAAAGAATATAAGTAAATAAATATGTTTAAAAAAAAAATAAACTTCGTTTACAATTTAGATAAAATTAACTAAATATACTAAATTTTAATAAAATATTTAATATAAATGATTATATTTTTATAAAAAATATATAAATTGATATAAATAATTAAATTATAAATTTTATTTTTAAATTAACTAAATAAAAAAATAAATATTATTAATAAAAAAAAATTTTATATTAGAAAATAAAAAAATAATTTATTAAAAATAAAAAAAAATAAATAATGAATATTATTTAAAGTAAAAAAAATAATGAAAATTTATAATTTATAAATTATAAAAATAAGTTCATAAAATAAAAAATAAAAAATTAGCATTATTCTTCTGCCCTCAAGTGGAATTCACTGTGCATCTGTTTTCATTTTGGAGACACTATCACTCCTGTCATAGATACAGAATCTGGCAGTTTCCAGGCTAACTTTGTCAAGGTGTACCTCACTTTGTGACCAAAATTCAATGCCTTAGAGGGTATCAAAGGCATACATGTAATCAAAAACCACAGCCAGGAAAGCTCACCCTGTACTTCTTCATGAAAGCTTCTACAGTCTGGAACTCATCCCCTTTGACCTGTTTGAAGGCTACCTTGTACTGGGCCAAGAGCTTGGAGCAGGCAGCTGTGTACCTGGAATTAAGTACATGTATGTTATTGCACTGCATTCGTAACATTTACCTTCTTTATGTTACTCATTACTAAGTGAAACGACAAGAGGGGCGAGTAGAACAGAAAGAAGCAATATCTACAAATATCCGGACTCCCGGGAATCGAACCCCGGCCGTCAAAGCCGGACAGGTGTTTGGCATGGTCAGTTAGCGCTACTTGAACCCCACTGTTACAGCAGTCTCATTTTTTTTAGATATTTAGTTGCACAACAAGAAAGACCTGCTGCATCTGTTTCATCTATTGTTTATCGTATTATGTACTGCAATGTATCAATACATAATACAATAGATAGTAGATAAAACAGGAGCAGAAGGAGGGGAAAAGAATATTAGCTAATACTAGGCCCTCCTCTATAATAAGCACAAATGCTATGCTGTTCCATGTTAAACTTTACACCATTTCTTCATGAACCCAAAGCTTTGAAAAATCATGACCATATAATGTCAGGAACACAATACAGTACATGTATATCAAAACTGCAGCAGTACCCAAGGAAGTCACCAGGAGGTAAAAAAAAATCTAGTCATTTCTTCATTTAGCCAATACCTACCAACACATATCATAAAGATCCGTCCACAACTTTTTAAGTTACATTGTTACAAACACTCACACAAACAAAACAAAAGACCCCGAAACAAAACCTTCTTGTAAAAGGGGTAAAAAGTTGTGCTGAAAATGTAACATACTCTTCTGGCCTGATGGCATCCTTGATGTAAGCCTTCTCTAGGTTCTGTAGGGTGTTGATGACAGCAAACAGTTCAGCTTGGTTATCATAGCGCTCTCTCTCACGGGACGTCCGATGGAGCTTCACTTCCTGTGACCATAAATAAGTAAGGTTACCACAGAGGATGCATTTGGTTTGGGTATCAAATATCCCAATAATGTAACTTTAACATGCTAGCATGCTCAAGGCTTTCCTTGACAACAGCGCAAAAACTGACTATACATCTCACAGTATTCACAGAAATACTGTACATGTAAGTCATGAAACTTTTTTGCAGCTGTTTTCTTTCTGGGCACTTTGAATTCATGACACTGCCAGTTTTTGTTCCCAATGTAACAGTTACTGTTGTACCATAGAATTGTGTTATACCTCAAATTTGAAACCCTGCAAAAACTTCTTATGATTATACTGTATCTTGTATGTCTCTGTTATTGTTTGTAAAATTTGTCTGTTTTCTTTATTAAAACTGAAGTCTTTAAGTCCTCTTTCTTTCTACTGCCAAATAAGCAACCGCGAAATTAAAAGAAATTACAGTATGACGTGCAGAGAGAGGTCTAAGTGCTACAGCAATGTTTTTTTCATTGAAGTACAGCACCATTGTCCAAAGGCACATATTCCATGTGTCTGCTTGTCCTGCAGTTGGGATTATAATATCTGGTGTATTTTGCCAGCCAGTAGGTACCCACAGATACAAAGAGTTTGCAAATAAATTTGCACAGCTTACCTCCATTAGCTCTGGCCTGTTAGCAGCTGGAAAGAGAATCAGACAGAAGTTACCAACATTACATTGAGCACAGAGCCAAAAATTGTTTTGTGAAGACAAGGAGGTTAAAAATCAACCTAGTTGGTGAAGATGGAGAGTTCAACCTCCTCGGTTCAACAAAAACAACGACCAGTAATATTTCAATTATTAGAAATTGGAAACCATATATGCTAACATGTTTAACTGTTAATAATTTTAAGGCTAACGTTTCTTCATACCAAAACTCTTACCTGAAACTATGACAAATGAAGTTATCTAACGTTATAACGTTACATCATATGAAAAAAAATTATGATTTAGTACAAGAATGCCTGCTAACAAATGACATACTTTTGTAAAATAGAAGTTTAAACCTATTTGTATTCTGTTCCATGCTCTGTGCTCTGTGTCTGTAGAAATCATACGTCTTTGAAGGCAGAAAAGTTGAAGAAACATGCAAGAGGAGATGCTGCCTCATGAATTTGTAGCCCCCCACCCCCAACAATTTAACACTACACGAGACAAATAAAACTACAGGGCGAACAACAACAGCTGTACACTGAGTACCAACCTGGGCCAGGGTTCGCATGTACTCCCTGAAACATGCCTGACGTGCTGTCTGTTCTCGGGAGGGTACAGAATAATGACAGTGCGTCAAAAACGTCAGTTCTGTTTCTGATGTCTGCTTGTCACTTCCGTGTCGTGAGGCTGAGTCAGAATACGTCATCAGAACATTCCAAATTGTTTCTTCATAGGGACAGTACATCATTAAAATAATCATTAAGTAATAAAAGAATAGCACTTGAATTAATTTAACTGTCAATTTCCAATATTTTGCAAATTATTAGATTGTATTAAATTATTTTAACGATACGTAGTTAGGTTTGTTACAAAGAAATAGTTGAATACGATGCTACACACTCCTACTTATACATGAACTAGCCCTTAGTCACGTGACAAGTAACAAAACATCAGCCATATTGTTTCTTAGGTCTTTCCGTCTAACTTTGTCTGTTTTCAGTTTTGCACCAAAGTTTCCTGAGATTTGCGTCGTTTGAACACAGCGGATCGCGATGGGAGGATCAAGTAGTCAGTTCACGCAGGAAGAACTGAAGGAATATCAGGTAAAGTTGGGCGTTAGGTGACTTTTCACTTCTCTTCACTTTCTGATGTCTTCCCAGGCCAAGCCTGTTTATAATTTATAGAGTAGAGTCGACGCTTTCCTCTTTTCTGTACATTTAGTTAAAACATATTTATACATACTTTAGAAATGTGGCAATCAAGCAATTAAATTTACAAAGGATATAAGCACAAGAGCATTGTGGTTTATTGCATGTCTTTGTATATTCGTTTGCAAAATTATCAAATTTTATGTGCATGTCTTATGTCAAAGAAACCTTGAAGAAACTGAGTAAGGATCAACAAGGAAATAACATTTTAAAAATATTCGCAAATAATTGTTATAAGAGTTTGTAGCTCAGGCCAAGGTTGAGAATGGATATAGGGTTTAGAACCAACATGTACAAGTTTAACACGTTAGAGATAATGTAAAAATCATAGATTGCTGCACGAATTTATACTGACGTGTCACTTTAAATTTTTGGTGACATCTAAAATGCATATATATAATATAGATGTGAAGAGCGGCCTAAAATGGAACCAGCCGTTTCCTACCTGGCCGAAGAATCTCTACTCTACTCTACTCTACTCTAGTTCACGTTTATCCGTACGTGGGATACTTACCTATGCCCGTTGCATTTAAAAACGATAAAATTTAAGGGGGGTGACGGACGGAGGTTTCAAAATCAAATTTCATTTGATTGCTGTCCATCAACTTGATGTCACTACTAGTACATACTAGATACCCTGTTTTTATATACATGTACAACAGATAAAGGTTACCCCTCAGATATAGGTGAAGTAGCATTACACACCTGTACATAGTGACTGACACTTGGCATGTCACCCTCGATTTGAAGTTTGATAAGGATTCCATGACGTGATTGTAATAATCCTAGGAAATTGAATGCTACTTTTTATGGGATCTTTGACAAGCCCTACATTATCATGTGTTTTAACTGGTAACCGACCAGTATTGAAATTTTTGGTTGCACATATTAATCATGATGAACTATTGGGAGAAAGTGGAGAAAGTTTTAAAATTATGACGAGAGATGCTTTAGTTTGGGCTAGTAAACTTAGTCTGTCAGAAGATTTGCAGGATTTTGCATGATTGGCTTAGCCTGGGTACCATCCAGATCGTAGTTTGCTCATATGTTTGCTTCTGCTATCTGTCTGGAGACTTGTGCATTCAAACCTTTTGGTGCTAACGGCAGTTAATGAGCGAATTAAGAAATGAGTTCTAGAGCGTTCGTCCGATGACAACAGGCCTAATTCCGCATGCAGACGGAGGGCTTGTCCGGTGTTGGAACACCTGTTCGAACGATCACATGAATCTATTCCACAATTCGCTCATGTGCAGGGACCAATCAGCACCTGCAACAAAAGTTGGATGATTCCAGACGTTAACATGGTCCGGGATCTCAGATGGAATAGCAGAGAAGTTATATATATATAGAGAGAGAGAGAGTAGTGCATAATGAATGTCAGAGCTAGAACTTCTAGTAGAAGCGACTGTATATAGTATATAATGAACGCCGGAGCGAGCTACTTTCCGGATGGTACCCAGGCTATGTTTGCCCTGGGTGTGGGAAGGAACCACCTGGCACGGTGACCCCTGTGTGGGGGTATCAGGTGTCAGTCACCTCCCCGTTGTTGTAGCAGGTCGTCACAACAGTCCCACCTGCCATTGTCAGGCCTGATTACACGGCAGCGCAGCAGCGTGACTTTCCAGGGAACGCCCAATCCGTTCTGTATTCATGCTGCACATACTTGTTGTGGACAAGCCCACTTGTGGAGTTGTGTACACACTACACACATCTCATCATCAGGGGTTTTTCTAGCAAAAAAAAACAAAACTGCAAGAGGGAGTGCTGTGATGGAGCAGAGCAACCAAGTGGGGGTATCCCATCCACGGTTGGGAGTTATAGAGACTTTGTGCTTACTTACTTGTGTCCACACCAGTTTAATTTGCTGCTTCTCAGATTTTTTTTTCCAGAAAAATTGGACCGGCAGGTTAAAAAAAAATGAAAATAAAATTTTTTTACAAAAAGTCTGGGGTGGAGAGATCGAGAGGCTTACTGAAGTTACACAACATGAATAACAACAGATTTAACAAATAAGAATTTTTCAGATTTCCTTGGCATATTTTATGCAACAAATCAATATTTAGGGTAGTCCCTGATTCGAAAGTCCCAATTTTGAAAGACAAAATATACATACCGTCCAAAATAACCAGGTACACGCACTGAAATTTGATGCCCATAGTTTATTTGTCAGGACTACTACATGTATTTCACCAAGAAGCATAATGACATTTAACAGTAGCAAAGATGAACTATAATTTCTAACACAAAAATTTGACATACTGTGTTGGAAAATCTACCATAATGCATTTCCCCCGCCTTTCTGGAAGTACATTTCTTTTTGAATTGTTTGCGAGGGTGTTATTTTCCAATATCTATTAATTTTAGGAAGTAAAACACAATTATCTGACACTGTGTTGTTTGTTTGCACAAAGAAAATAAAGGTCTTTCATCCATGAAACAGCCTTTAAAGCAGTACCAAACTTCCGACTCAGATAACTCCACTTTGGTTTGATTTTTACGATAAGTTTGATTTTGACGATAAGCCAAATATGATGTATCATTTGCATGGAACTGCATGAAACACTACTTGTAGGTTACATATGATATTAAGTATGTAAAATTCCTATAATGTAAAAACATTCCTTGAACTTGTATGTTTCAGGAGCTGACATATTTCACAAAGAAAGAAATTCTACAGTAAGTACATGTATTCGCTTCATTGCATGCATACAATGTTAGTACTTTGAACTCATTTTACATCATCATGAGAAGGACTTCTTTTTTCACTTGCCAGACAAATTGACATCACATACAGGGTTCGAAATACACATACTTAACTTGCAATTTGCATGTAATTTTTGAGATTTGCATATAAAAATATTCTGAACTTGCAATCTTGCATGTTGAAAAGACCTGGCCTATAGTAAAAATACTGAGGCCACAGTGCCTTTGTTTGTCTGACGGGGATCGTCACCGGTCGTCTGTAGGTGTTAAAAATAATCAAATTTGGCTTTCTTCAAACTTCCATGCTGATTGTGTGGATATCTTTCCAAAATTTCAAGTTCTGTCTATATATTCATGCACCGATTTCTGTCTGCCAAAAGTGACGGGCAAAATTCTGAGTCTTGAGCAGCAAAATTCCGCCAAAGGACGGAATGATGGATGCTGGCTAGAACATTGCAGTATAGACTAGTTGTATTTTGCATGTAAATTTTTCAAATTGCACGTAAAAATTTTGCCAACTTGCAATTTTGCATGTAGCAAAAAAAAAAGTATTTTGATCCCTGACATAGTACATGTATAAGCTCGGAACCACATTATATTAACCTTACATGTTGTAAATGATAGAGACTTGCTTGTACCAAACTGCAACCTGATACCAAATGCTTCCGAGGATTTGAAGACAGGAGAATTTTTATTGTTTATTGCTTATTGTCTATTTGCTTTTAGATATTCCCATGGAGGGACAGTTTTTATTTTAATGAGACTAATCCAGATTGAGACTTGTACATGGATGTAAACTGTTGTTGATTTGATATGATCTTGATTGGTCTTTTAAGACATTCAAAACAAAAGTTATTGTTTTGTCTTGTGTTGTGGCTTCGTATTTTGGAGTTGAACTGAGGAGGGAGACTGTGACATTATGAATGTGTCCTTTTTTGCAGTGTTTTCAAGAGGTTCCAAATACTGGATCCCGCCAGTGTCCGAGCCAACAAGAATGCCAGGCTGCCCAAGGAGAGGATATGGTCCCTTCCTGAGTTAAAAGTAAGAGAGACCACTTTTTTAGACTTGTGCTATGATGAAGAAGGAAATATTAACCGATCTGTTAAGTATTTATGCAACATCAAAAAACTACTCCTATGACAAAAGCATCTTTGGGTTCATGACCAGTCAATATTCTACGAAGGTCCACCTCAGATGGCGGTGCTGTTTTTGGTTGGGTTTGTGTGTTTGCACCTGTATAGTAACTGTAAAGATTTTTTAAATGGATTTCTATGAATTTAAGTACGTGGGTAGTTATTGAAGTCCAAGAGAAACATAGGGATTTGGGAGCCCCCTAGCAGTATTTTCAGATACTGCAGCATTACAGGCCAACATCCCCTTCCTGAAAGTAGTGTGGTATAGTCCATCGGACAGCTGGTCAAGTCATCCCATTGAATGACCCCTAACATTTATGATGGCTAAGCTATCACAAAAGCTCTAGATATTTCATGGAAGCATGAGAGCTTTGATTTCTTGTTGTCTGTAGCACTGTACCAACTGCTTACACACAGGTCTGACATTTCTGAAACTTTACAGGTGAATCCCTTCAAAGATCGCATCTGTGACGTGTTCTCATCATCAGGGGATGGGGACCTGTCCTTTGAGGACTTCCTGGACATGATGTCTGTGTTCAGTGATTCTGTATGTATGAACTTAATTGCATTCATGTTTGTATTGAAGGCTTGTTTATTTCTTTTTTTTTCATTAAAGAATGACGTCTATGATATATAGGAGGATCAACGCTATCTGATATCTGTACGATGCTTCCTTTCTTGATATCCCATTATTGCAAATGCATTTCATGGTACTCAATGATATGTATATACTATAGCAAGGTCTACAGAGTATGCATTACAAAGAAAAGAAATAAAAAAGTAATATGTGTCACCTGTAGTTTAGACTTTATGACATGTCTAAAACAAATTTTCTTTTGCAGGCACCCAAGAATGTCAAAGTGGAATATGCCTTCAAAGTTTATGGTAAGACATCTGTCCCTGAAAAGTATCCTCATTTGATCTATTCTGGAAATGTGGTCAGTTTCAAGTCTCGGATAAGCTGGTTAAACTTAATTAAAGTTGGTTTAATCTGTTACACAAACTGCTGAATCCTCACAAGACATGATTGTTCAACCCTAGGACATTTTAACGACAACTGTAAATGCAGAAACTTTTGCAGTGGTTTAATGTTCGCGGTTTTCGCGATGGCCGCTTCACCGCAAACTTCAAACCACTGCGAATATTTTTCCATGACAGTAAGAGATGCATTGCATGGTGCTACCACGAACTTAAAACCACCGCGAAAAGTCCTTTTTCCCGCTAGCGCGAAATTAAATCCCTGCAAACTTAAATGCATTTACAGTAGTTAAAGTCACCTTGAAATGCCTAACTCATGGATTTCTTGACCTCTGACCTCCACATCAACTTGTAACCTTTCAACTTTAAATTTTGTTTTACTGAATTTTGTCCACTTTGCCTCTTCCTTTATGTTCTTTATACTCTTGGAAATCAATTTTATAGGTTGTAGGGCAACCCAGTTCTTAGATGAGTATTTTATAGTATTTTACACTGACTAATGATGTAAGCCTTTAATCTGCGAATGTCTTTACCATCATATCTAACACATGCCCTCTTCCCTCTATAACAGACTTTGACAGTGATGGCTACCTGGACAAGTCAGACCTGAAGCAGGTGGTGGATCGGCTGACAGGAGACCAGAAACTGAGTGATACGGAGATGGAACAACTGGTGGACAATGTACGCATCCTTACTTTGTACTGTGTAAGATGTAGCAATCAGTCAAAACTGCAAAAGACCAGCAAGGGAACCAAAAAAATGTTGATGGGTGGTCACCATAACCAGGATTATTCTTAAGTTAATGCTAAGTGTCAATGTGAAAAATTAAGGGACCACCAAAAAGTGGTCAGATTGGCCGGGGGGTCCTAATGCTCAGGTGGTCCCTTGTAGAGATTTAACATATGATATATATTCTGTTTGACAATTTGTAGATTAGGCCACACCAATTTTATTTGTTGTTTCTTGGATTTCCTGACCCTATTTTTTCCGATTTGAAAAAAAAAAAAACTTTTCAAATTGATGGTGACACCTCGTGTTGACAAAATTTCAGTGCCTCTCCTTTATCAAATTAAATATAGGGCTCAAATTCCAGTAGCTGTACGTGCCTATTTTGGACGGTACATTTATAATTTTTCTTCAAACTTTGAACTTTACATACGTTGAAATGTTGTTCTTTCTGATGTGTAACTTGAGTAAGCCCCTCGATCTCTCCTACCCGACTATTTTGTCTCTCGACCGACCAACCCAATTTTTTTCTGAAAAAAATCCGAGAAACAACAAATGAAATTGGTGTGACGTTATGTATGCAATGGATACTTAACCTTGTAAAAGTGGCCATATGGTAATACAAGCTATTGAGGTTTAAAAAAATGTTTTGAATTGAATTACATTAAGTCCGTCATTTGCGCTTTTCCTTTGTCTACTACATTGATGACTGCATGAGATGAAAGTCAAGTAACAAAACTGAACTGAACTGAACTATGTCTTTGCAGTTGTTTGAAGAAGCTGATCTGGATGAGGATGATCAACTGTCCTTTGCTGAGTTTGAGCACGTCATCTCCAAAGCACCAGACTTCATCAAGTAAGTAGTGAACATTTTCCTTTTTAATGATTTTCCCACATGTCCAGTCCATAGGCATGTGTAGCTTTATCAATCCTGCCATTGTATTTCATAGTAATAGACCAAAAGGGGACCCAAAACATATTGAAACAAAAAACCCAGGTATTCAAGGGTTTTAGATCAGTTTGACTCATGGAGACCTCAAATTAAGTACTTGTATGCACCCTGACTTTGCATTGGCAGCGACTTTTTGAAAGTTTTGAAAGTTTGTACTTTAATGAAGGAAATAAAGTAAGGGGAAGGGGAGTAGAGCAAAGGTCAAAACCATTCCCTTGCTTAGATTTTCACATGAATGTAGGAGCCCTTTCTGAGGATACAAGTTACAACTTTGATGTGTGCATTATTTGTACACTCACCAAGTTCAATGGAAATCATTGATACTAGATTCAAACTGCTTGCATGTTGTCTGTGTCAGTAGGGTAATACTGTCTGCACATATGGTAGTGCCAGTTAATGGTGTATTGCACATGTGCTATCCTACACAGAGCCTCACTCACAGCCTGTGTACTCTTGGGGAGTCTCTGTCCAACTGGGCTGAGGTTTCCACTTTTGTGGGCGTGACCTCACATTTTATAGCCAATCAGATAATTGGCTTTCATAAAGAAAGCATTTAGGCAGTTCTGATTGGCTGATATCTGATTAGAGGCCATGAGCCACAAATCAAAGTAGAAACCTCAGCCCAATCAGCAGAGCCTTCCCAAGGTATATTGCAGTGGCCACTACTACTGGCAAGGCCTATACAATATACATAGGAGAATGACATGCTTGTACCTAGCAGTACCCATAGCTTACATGTAGTTCTAGCTGTGGTAATGCTTCAAGGTGCATAACATGTGGACCTATGTAGAAATGTTGTCTTGTGTACGTCTAACAGGAACCTGTGTTTCCATTTCAGCTCATTCCGCATCCGTCTGTAAATGTGTGGCTCTTCCATGTGGTCATCACCTAACCACTCACCACTACATGTGCATGATGCCTTCAACAGTCCTGCATGTGCCTTAATATTATCAGAATAATGCATGGCTCAATGTGTGCCAAGTAGAATGAATTAACTTGTAGTTGATTGCATATACACATTGGAAGGTGACAAGAGAATCTTTCAGATGGTTAGAATGAAATATTTGTCATGATCTGGAAAATGTCTTGCAAGTAGTTTTCTTGTTGTCTGTTCTGTGTTCTTTGAAAGCTGTGCTTGTTGTTGTTATTAACCCGGTATGTATAGTTAATGTCTATGTGATTTGAAAAATGCCGGCAAAGTCATAGAAATGGGTTTAATTTTGATGTCTTCTTTCCCTGCAATCACCATACAAAAGGGACAAAAATTTCAGTGTAATTTAATTCTCGTGAGACCCAGGCATATTTTGCATGATCAAATTGAGACTGACAATTTTGTTTTGGAATGTTAAGATTTGTCATATTCGCACATTACCAAGCAACGAGTCCATTGTGATTTTAACAAAAACTGTTTAGTGCAATTTTAAAGCTTTCCATGTGTCATAAAGAAATAATCTATCCCTATGCAAGGTATTATTAATCATTTTGATACGAAAACAACTGTGCCTTGTTTTTCAGAAGTAATTAAAACATAGTCTCAATACTTATCTGAAATTTCATAGAAAAAGCAGCAATTTTACATTTACATTTTATGGCCAATGGAGGCTAAATGCTGATGTATAACTGCATGTTGTTGCAGTTTCCTTTTAAACATGTTAACCTTTGTGCAAATTTTTTAGTAATTGAACTACAAACATTGTTGTACATATTTTTCAAAATTTCTGAAGATGCTGACCAAAGATTCTATTGTAACAGTAGATCTCATGAAGACTACAATTATTTGTACATATACTAAACCTTGGCATGAACTCTCAACATTTGATTACAGAATGAAAATGATATCTGTTTTGTACATTTTCTGACTGCCAGATAAAGTTGTGTCAAGATATCTGTATAGAAAATGAGCTTGTCTTGAAATAGATGTGATTTGAGAGATTTGATCCTTTGTGGATTACATTTGTAAGAAATGAAAGACTGAAAACAATATGTTGGATGTGAGTAGTCGTGTGTTTGTGAGAAATATAAGCTGAAAATTAAAGTAAAGGACACTTGGCAAGATATGCTGGAAACAACACTGCAAAAGCAGCATTTCAGCGTTAAGTGAATGAAATAAACATACAAATTTCACAACATGCACTCTTGTGGTTGTGTTATATTTTTCAAAAATTTCCTGTATCATGTATGTCAAGCAGAGGGAAGCAGAGAACAAACATTCATTGTCTATATATCCAATTCAAATAAAAAACAGCAACATCTTCAAAGGGGTAAAATTGCTATTCTCATGATCAGTAATATTCTTAAAGTTGTAGGAGCTGTAGTTTCACATTGCTAAGCATTAGAACCATTGATAGCATTGTAATACTCATGGTGGTTATATTTATTCATAATCTATGTGCAACTTCAACCTCAATACAATTCACCCAATATATATAATTATGTTATATATACATGCATTGTGTATAAAGAGCAGCAATTTTTCAAAACCCCTCATGCAATCAATGTACACATTTCAACAGAAATATGAAAAATTATGATATGTACATGGAAGGGTTTTATATGGCATACAAATATATGCTTCCTGTCTATCTACGCTCGAAGAATACATCTCTCATGGCGCGATCCCTGACCGAGGATTTATCAGCGAAGCGGTCAAGCTCTGCCATCTTGCGAGACCCCACCGTTTTTATCGCTGGTAGGTCAATGTCCGTAGTACGGGTCCCGCCTGTCGTGTAGAAGCTGTAAAATTCAAAATGAAAATTAGGTTCTTTTCCTTTTTTTCTACACATTGCCCTAAATATTCTCATTCCCATTACTCTAATGTTTGGTGGTATCCTGAGCTGTATCATTTGGTAGATCCTGGATTGTATGAAACTTTAACATTATCTTTTTTCTTCTCAACTTCATAAAATGGATATTGCCCCAGTCAGCTTCTCAACTTGATATTACCATTGCACTAGAACTTACAACTTTGAAAACGTATAACAAAGTTAACATGCAAGGGGCCAAAAAATAGCAAAATCTGGTCACATTTTTGTCTTCACCATCTCACCAAGCAAGGATGTTGTACTACAAATCTGCCTTTTATTTTCCCAAGGAGTATTACAAGCATTGTTTCACTGGATGATTGTAAGACTTTTGCTAAGATAAACCTAAAGCAAGCCCTTCTCCTTACTGGTACTTGTCATATCTTCTATTGCAAGTTTAATTGGTCTCTCAAATCTATGTGTGATAGCCCTTCTTCTGTAACTTGTAGTCTGCTATAATTGTCACATTGGATGGATGAATCCACAAACAGCATGTTTTGCACTGCTATAATCAATCACCTGCCTCAATAGTTTCTGGTAATAAACTTTATTGAGTCTTTCTTTCTTGAAACTTTTTACTTTGCGCCGGTCATAGCACAGAAAGTTCCAATTAAAGAGTTTGCAGTGCGCAATGCACAGTTGTCATGAGGGATGGATGATTGTGGTGTGAAGCATGCTAGGGATTAATCCATCCCTTGGTAGTCTAATTATTTTAGGGTTGCAGTTACAGTAGAAGCCAGTTAATTGCACAACAGATTAAGGCACATATATTTCTGTTAATTGCACGGAATACCAAAATCTCCAACCAGCCTAGTCCAGCTGGACAACTTCGCATTATTGCCCTACCCGGATAATTGCACGAAATATGCTTGCAAATGGGGTGTGCAATTAAACAGCTTCTGCTGTACTGTGTATTGTGTCATCCAGCATGAATCACAACAGCAAATGGGATTATGAGGAAATAATTCTGAGGCATAGATGGGTTTATGATGAATAAAGATGGATGCATTTAGGCATAATCAAGCTAATACTAGACTGATATTGCAGAGAGGACAGAAGATACTTGGGAGCTATAATACAGCTGGATACCAGGCTAGGCTAGTACATGTAAATCTAATTAAACTACAACTGTCTCCAGACTTCTCTGCAGTTGCTGACAACAATGTGCTGAAAAAAAACTTTTTACTAAATGTTTTTTTCACAATCCTTTACTGGCTTTAGTACAGTTTTAACAGGTATAATTCCAGATATATATATTACATACATGTAGTTTATAATGTATGAATATGTACATTTGTATTTGACGACACAGTTCTTTTTTTTTTGTTCACAACTATTGAGAAGTCTGCATCTACCTCAGGATTCATGCGTACCCTGAAAAAATCAAATGCAATTAAGGGATTCATGTACCCTGTTTTCAAAGCCATGATCGGATCCTAAACTGTAAGCTACATAAGCCATGCACTGATTGGTCAGATTGCTGCAGGATGATGATGATGATTGGAACATAAAGCTACATAAGCCATGCACTGATTGGTCAGATTGCTACAGGATGATGATGAGGATGATTGGAACATAAAGCTACATAAGCCATGCACTGATTGGTCAGATTGCTGCAAGGTGATGATGATGATTGGAACATAAAGCTACATAAGCCATGCACTGATTGGTCAGATTGCTACAGGATGATGATGAGGATGATTGGAACATAAAGCTACATAAGCCATGCACTGATTGGTCAGATTGCTGCAAGGTGATGATGATGATTGGAACATAAAGCTACATAAGCCATGCACTGATTGGTCAGATTGCTACAGGATGATGATGAGGATGATTGGAACATAAAGCTACATAAGCCATGCACTGATTGGTCAGATTGCTGCAAGGTGATGATGATGATTGGAACATAAAGCTACATAAGCCATGCACTGATTGGTCAGATTGCTACAGGATGATGATGATGATTGGAACATAAAGCTACATAAGCCATGCACTGATTGGTCAGATTGCTGCAGCAGGATGATGATGATGATGAGCGGGCTGTATGGGAACAACCTTACCTGTGTTACCATGGGAACCAGTTACCAGGATACTGAGTTGTTCGGGGAGAAAGTGCGTGACTCGGGACGAGACCCCATGCCACTTGGGAGACCAAACACACACCGTGAGAAAATACACACCACACAGTGGTTATTGAGATCACACCAACCAATAGTAGCCAAGATCATGTTAGATAATTCTCACTGAGTCATTCTCACTGATATGTGCAGAGTGCTGTCGCCAGCCTTTATGAGTCATGATATGAACCAACTTGCAGGCCCATACCATCATTGCTCTTTTTCGTTTTTCCAGAGCACTTTTCATATTCAACAGATTAGTTACACCTGTCTTCGAAAAGACGTAATGACTAAGTATGGTGCCAAACTTCTTGTCATACGGTGTCATTTTTTGATAATCATGGAAATATTTTCACAAAAAGTAATGTAGATGTGCCTGAAAAATGAACTGATCTATTTCAGAACCTAAGAATTGGTAATTTGCACATTTCATTGAGAACAGACTAAGTGCATTTTAAGTTTAATGTTAGAAAGAAATATGTAATGCTAGGTAACCTTTATCCGATGGGTAACCTATATCCTTTATTTCTTAAACAGGGTATCCAGGGATATTGATTCAAGTCGTAAAATATAAATATATAAAAAATATAGCAAACAGCCGTCCGCCAACTTGTTTTGTATTAATAAATATCCTATATTTAAAAGCAACAGATATAGGTTACCCCTCAAACAAATGTGAACTAGCGTTAGCAAAAAAATACACCAGAAGAGTACACCAGGCGTGTATCATACAGTTCATGAGCAAGAAAAACCCTGAAGTAAAGGAAAGGGATGTGAGTTTCACTAAACTTGACAGGTCATTGTCATCTTTGGTCATCTTTGTTCCTTGCCTTATTCCTTGATATTCATAAGGATATTCTACAAGCAGAGGTTAAGGCTTGGGCTTAAAAAAAGGTTTACTGGCTTATTGTTTTTGTCAGTTTTTCCTTTTTTTTTTGTAGTATGTACTGACTAACAGTAGCAGTATAGAAAAAAAGAATAATACAAAAAATTAGCCAACAACATAAAAAAATGTCTGACAAGACATCCAGATCAAGCCGGAGGCAAAACTCTGCTTAAAAAGTAATTAATATACCACTACAACACTATTCTTCAGTTCAGTAAAGGATCCAAAATAATCTACAAAATTACCAACTGTAGGCTTCAGCTCAGATGACTTTACATGACAGGGTGGTCAGAAGTGACAAAAAATAGTGTAACAAAGCAAATAAGAAACCAAGTCTAAATAAAAAGAACAGTGCAAGTTCAAAGAGCACTAATCACAACTGCGGACATGCTTACATGGGCGGGAGTTTACGGAAGCTGTCCTCTGCCTTTGTAGGGAGATGGAAGTAAGTCACTCGCTTGGAGGTTCCTGTTTTGTCCTTGTAGTATTCACGGTGTTCCTGCGACACCTGTTAACAAAGAATTCCTTCAAGTCAAAAACAAATATGTCAAAGCAGGGTTGTAGCCAGCCAGAAATCATTTTCCGTCCCCTCCATTTTGAATGGCTTTGGTGCAGCGTTCCTAGGGGGTCCGGAGGCAATTGCTCCCAAGGAAAATTTTGAAACCTAGACCCTCTGAAACGCTATTTCCTGCATTTTAAGGGTTAAATTTTGCTCACAGAGGACGGAATGGGCAAAAAATTTTTCCGTCCCCAGCTGCAAAATTCCGTTGGACGGAAGGACGGGTGCTGGCTACAACCGTGTGTCAAAGACTGACCACTGATGCAAACAATGCTGCATTTACGCGGTAATTGAATGATACTCATGTGCTCATACCTTGTCAAACTTGTTGTACCACTCCTTGCCATCGTGATGCACGTTGTACAAACGGACGCGCGGCGCGGCCAGCCAGCGGTCCCGAGTACGGGAACGGTTCCCCAACACCAGGGCAGGGTCATTGGACAGGGATGTCGGGAACGAACCACCTGTGTCGGGGGCAAGATTTAAGGACATTAAGTTGATTTTCTGTAGAAGTCCAGTTTTTATCGGTCTAGCCCTTGTATAGTGTAGCCTAGGTACCATCCTCCATAGTTACTGCTGACTCACCCTTTAGCTTTTGGCTTGCTTACCACTAACCAAGCCAAAAGGGACGCCTGTGGAGACTATGGAGTCAACTCTAAATGATCACATACACAGTCAAGCCAAAATTTTTTTTTCTCACAAAGTACGTCCAATCAAAATACAGTCAAAGCTACCCCAGAAGACCAATCAGGGAATAGACAGAATGATCTACATGGTCACTATACAGAGGACTCTGAATGCTTGTGTTTATAGTAAAAATTGTCCAAAAGATTAGCAAAAAGTGGTCACATTGACCAGGTGGTCCTTATTAACAGGTGGTAACTTGTCTGGGTTGGACAGTCATTCAATGATGTGGTCTTATGAAAAGGTGGTCACTTTTACAGGTTTGATGTAGCTCTACCAACCAGCTAGGAAACCTGACAACCAGACAATATCCAAAGTTATGTCATACCTGTGATGCGAAAACGTTCGATACGGGTGTTCCGGACCGGGTGATACCTTCCCGTATCAGACGGGCTCTAAGTCTAAGTTGTGTCACACGGGCTCCATTCGAATAAATCTAACTATTTCGAGCGGGATGAGTGCGGCGCCGTCGAAAATTCGAATACCTGATTCGGACGTTGGAGCATTACTGTTCTAACTCGTTTTGTTTGAGGGCACCAAATTTGTTCAACTTCTGGCGCATTTTGCATCAAAACATGGGTTTTCTCAGGTAGGTATGACATTAAAAAAATATAACACGGTGTATTCCGCATCACTCTCGGTCTCAGCCCTCCCGCGGGTTGGATCACCCTCCGGCCTTCGGGCAATCCTTCCCGCGGTCGGGCTAGTACCTCGGGTGATACAGAATACACCACGTTGTATTCTTTATGTAAGTTATGATACAACGTTGTGGTTGTGGTGTTTACCATTGGAGTACTGTGTCTGGCTGTTGTTCAGGGTGACAGAGCGGAAGTCTTGGAACCACTTCTTGGTAGTGTTGCCATAGGTGTCTCCGTACCGGAACATGATGGTGGGACAATGGCCCTTGTACCTAGAATGTAGCAAGATACCTGTCAGAGGACTTTTGTCCCACAGTTCAGAAGATACGTAAAGGCAGGAAAATTGTGCAAATTTGATTGGAATGTCTTGTTCGTCCGTCGGCATTGACGATGACCAATGACATCACGTTGTCTCGTCAGGATTGGGGAGTCCTGCTGTGGCTAATGAGTCCAATACGAGCTCTGAAGGTTAAAAATCATTACACATGTGAAGATTTGTATTTGGTGAGGTTTCTGGTTTACTGGCACCAGAACCAAACAATGGGTATTAGATGGAACAATGTTTTGTCTCCCTGCTTTTATGTATCAAATGGTGTAAGGCAAGGGAGTCTGCTATCCCCACTATTATTCAATGTATATATTGATGACTTAAGTTCAAGACTCAGCAGTACTAAAGTAGGTTGCTATATAGGAGGCTTTCTTGTGAACCATCTTTTTTACGCTGACGACATGTGTTTGTTATGTCCTAAGCCTTAAGTCTCTGCAAAAACTTGTAAGTACTTGTGAGGACTTTGGTTTAGAAAATGATTTGTTATTCAATATAAAGAAGACATGCTGCATGTACTTTCCGAGTGCTAGTTTGCCACTTCTACATCCGCTCCCGTCGATCAAACTGTATGGAGAGTGTTTGAGATTTGTGACATCATTTGTATATCTTGGAATTGTTATTAATGACAGACTGAGTGATGATGACTGTATTCTCGCCCAGCTAAGGAGTCTGTATTGTCGTGCAAATACTATAATTCGAAAATTTTGTCATTGTTCACCTACTATTAAGAAAACACTGTTCACATCTCATTGCTCCCAACTCTTTGGTGCGCAGTTATGGAATTCATTTCGTTCGAGTGTTCTGTCGAAATGCCGCATTGCTTACAACAATTGTTTCCGTATAATAAATGAATTTGCCTAGATCCAGCAGCACTAGTGAAATGTTTGTGTTCAACCATACTGATACCTTCGACACCAGATGGCGTAAATAGTGCCATTCATTTGTACATAGGCTTTTCAATTCAACCAATACCATTTTACAGTCCCTGCTTAGGTCCGATTCATTTTACCACAATTCATTTTTCACCAATCTCTGGCGGCGCCTATGCACATAGCCATAATATTTCCAGGATATTTAAAAATGTTGACAATGTACATATTCTATGTTTTTCATGTTTGTCCTTGTGTCATATGGGCCAGTGAGAGCCTGAAATAAATAAATAAATACAAAAAATAGATATAGTGCCTTCAGATGGACAACTTTTCAGCTATGTTGCTGAACTTGTCACTCATGAAGTGTATCAGACATATTCTAGATTTATAAAAAGGTGCTAAGAGATGTAACGTAGTTAGGGTGTGCTAGTCTAGAGTAAAGTGAAAGGTATAGCAGTTGGTTGTTGGGGACTATGGATTGGCAAAGGTGTTTTGGGGAGGTAACGCTAGTTCACCTTTATGTGCAGGGTAACATATATCCACTGTTTTTATAAACTGTATCAACGGATGGTGATTTCACACAGCAATACATGTACTATGAAAATATTGCAGTTTGATATAATGATGATATAGGTTACGCCGATATTTGAAAATGTGACTTGCTCTTTAAGGTAGCAATGGATATAGGTTACCCTGTGGGTAAAGGTGGACTACTGTTGTGCAAAAGGTACTAGATAAACTGCTCATATTAAAACATCTGCAACATAAGATGTCCAGTTCAAGGCGGTGCACTTATGAACATCACAAAGAGAAGGTGTTGCAATGGTGTCAATGCCATCATTATGGTTTCCCTAGTCACACATTCTCAACACGTTATGTTTACAGGCTTCCTCCTACTCTGGTACCTTTGTTCTAAGGCTTTGTTGTAAGGTAAACAAAGTAAACAATTGATAGCTCAATTCGGTCATCCTTTTGTAAACTTTCTGTGGTGTCACTTAATCTTATTCAGTGGCATGTTCCGTGTCAATATTACATGTCATATTTACAACATCTTGCAACTATTACAGTTCTGTGAAAAAATTATTCACCAGATAATTCTCGTATCAAACTGGTCCTACAACTACATTCAAGTTCGGCAAGCATAGCGAAGCTGTCTTGAGTTGAGTCTTACTCTTAGTGTGGAGTGACCTCCAAGTAGATTTGTTGGACATTTCGAATATAGAAAGCGCTACTTACCCGGGCATGAGTGCCGGCGGAGTGTACGTGGCATTGTGCGTGGTTATGAGCGTTCCTGCACTCCGAGACGCCATACTTTCCTTCACACCTGTCCAAATCTTGCAAACTTCTTGTCACCTGTTACTTGATCACTCCTCAGAAACCTAGGACGTGGCCACTTTGCGCTTTGTTGAGGTCCGCCGGACAGAAAATAGTACCAAATCAAGACGGTATTCTTCCAGGATATCGAACCAGATTTCTTACAAACAAGTATGAAAAAACGTAAGAGATACGTTTCAGATAATATTGTCGCAATGTGTTGGGTGTAGTTACAAATGTTTGTTGTTTTGTTAAGTTTACTTACGATGGCGGAGGGATATACTACAGCTGATACTGCGGTCATCCAGAGGTAGCGTCTTGTTCCCTAGCAACGGGCCGAAGTCTCGTGGCCTCTCGCGGACAGATCCCTGGACAGACGGGAGCCAACGAGATTTGGAGGTGCGTCGCCTTCACAGATGTATCTTCAAGCAGATGTAGCAATCGGGTTTGTTTTGATCGTATTCGGTAGTGTTTACGTTTTTCTGGGGGTAATTTGTGTGTTTTTCTGCAAGGTATCCGTAAAAAGCGCGCACCTTCGTTTTAAAACGTAACTTTACCACCAACGCTCAAAAGAATCCGTATCTATCTATGTAGCCAGCATCATACTCTAGGATCTCTTTCACACGTTATCAGAGGTACGGACTTACTCTTCTTTTTGCACACTACCAATAATATTCATTCTAGTTTTTCTTGTTTTTTTTTTTTCATGATTTATGGACAAATTTTCTTTAACAAGAATTTCAAGAACAAATAAGAAAAATAAATTGAAAATTCTCATGAAAATTATCACAACAATGAATACTTTCTTAATTTCTTAATTTAAGTGTCGCATGTACAGCAAGATTATTTTTCTTGTTGCGTTAGAGTATTTTTTCCTTCAAGAAGAGTGATCTTACTTTTAAAAAAAGCTGAAGAAAACATTACTTATCAAATAAATTGACTTGTAGACAAATGATTTTTCTTTACACAGAAAGTTTTCTTCTTTTAAAATACGAAAAGACATTTTTGGTAGTGAATGAGGAGTCCACAGAGGTTTCCATGCTGGTTCATTGTGACATGAACTTGCCCAGTGCTTTCTGTACTGATATGGATGGAAGGCGCCATATACTTATATCTATAGGTGTATATATTTGTTCGTCGTATATTCCCACGCCTAATCCTTGTGTACGAGGGGAGATCAATAAGTTCTCGGACTCACCCAAAAATAATAATCACAACTCAAATTTCCAGCACGAACTTCGTTGTATGAATCCTTTCATCAATATCCTCTTAATTTCAAATCATTGCAGTCATAAACTCGAGATACCTAGCCTTATGAGAGGCGCTGCTCTGCCGTCTGCCGCGCCTCTGGTACGCCCCC
>NC_049980.1:2083726-2085876 GCF_000003815.2 Branchiostoma floridae | reverse complement strand
TCAAGCAGCGCAAGTTGACTCGTATACCTTTGGCCGCAGCTCAATTGTCCATGTTTTATTTCCTTCTCTCTTACTTATCGTTATTCGGTGTCGCCTGCAAAGTAATGATCACACTGATTTGAATTTTGGTACACATTCCTAGACTTTATACTTTATGCTTCCAAACCTGAGTTGTGCTTATTATTTCTGGGTGGGACCGAGAACTTATTGATCACCCCTCGAACTGCAACCGTAAGTGCCGTCTAATTTCCTGGCCTGTGAAGTATACACCTGATGAATGACCCACGACTCAGAGTCGTAAAACAATTAAGACTGTAACAACACAAGATTGAGATTTGTTATAAAATGCGGAAACCTGGTCTGTGTGTTTTCCTTCATGACGTCAATCTATGTAACAATTCGTTTGAACCTCTACAACCTGCTAACGTCATCTAAGAAGGAAGCTACTTGTCTTTGATGGATATGATATCAATAAGCAAATATTTGGGACGAACCACGTGAGGAGAAACGTGTTTCCTGGTTCATTAGACGATTATGTTAGATTTGGTCTTCCCCTTTCCCGTCCCACATCTTAGAGTGCTCCAAACCTTCCATTCTTCCGTTCGTTTGAATCATGTACAATTCAGTGTTTTGTACCATATATGATACGTTTTTCAGTCGACAACGTCATTCATCCATTAGTCTAAATATTTGACTGCTGGGACACCACCGAAGTTTTATCGACTAGTTTTTTTCCAGACGTCTTGGTTTTCTGATTTTTCTTAATGTTTCACTTAGTGTCATGCCTGTGCATTCTCTAATGTTATCCTCCCATCTTTTCAGTTGCCTACAGTTACCTCTCTTTCTTCCTCCCTAGACGGTTCCCCACATTACCGTGATACCGTACTGTCTTCAGTTTTCTTTTCTGTGATTAGGAGGTCTTCGTACGGCCCGATGTTTTCTTGACTCGTGAACGTTCGTATTTGAGATGCGGTCTGTGATCCATAGAGTCTTCCAGAAATATTTCATCTCTACTTCCGTATCATCGCATATGTATGTACCAGGAGGTTTGTCTTTTTAACCTCCTTGGTATGTATCAGAGGGAACTTCCCAGAGTCTCGAGCTACGGGTCGCAGGCATGGAGAAATCATTAGTCATGCCCGCAATCTGTTGGCAGTTCACCAAGTATGAGTTCCTGTCAGAAAAGTGAAAGTATCGGACTTAGTAAGATGACTCCTGTTTCCGTTCAAATGAGTCCTTTTTCTATTTTTCATGAAAACATTCCCTTCTTTCCCGCGGAAACTTGGAGGTACTTATGGATAAGTGGTCTAATTTTCTTCCTCGATCACGAGTTGTTCGTTATTTATTATCAACACTGAGAAATATGTAAGATATGCCAAGTGTTGAGATTTTTATTGGCCAGCCACGTGTTTGTGTTGTATATTGACATTGTCAGGCGTTCTACGGAAGTTGTTACTCTTTTCATAGTTGAGTTTTCTGACCTGCCGTTAGACCATAGCAAGTAAATATTTTGTATGACATTCACTGCAGACTGCAAAAATAAAGTGATAGGGCGAGAAAAAACAAAGATATCTATAAAGATTTTCAAAATAAACACCATGAAGTAACAAAAATTGGAGTGACAAAACATGGTACATGTAGTAGGTAGGTAAGGACAAGGACATGTATGTACAGGGACAGGTATGTACAGGGACAGGTACGTACAGGGATGTACAGGGACAGGTATGTGAAGGACAGGTATGTACAGGGGCAGATACTAGTAGGTAGGTAAGAACAGGGACAGGTATGTACAGTGACAGGTATGTACATGTACAGGGACAGGTATGTATAGGGACAGGTATGTACAGGGACAGGTATGTACAGAGACGGGGATGTACAGGGACAGGTATGTACAGGGACAGGTATGTACAGGAACATGTATGTACAGGGAAAGGTATGTACAGCGACAGGTATGTACAGGGACAGGTATGTGCTGCGACAGGTATGTACAGGGACAGGTGTGTACATGTATGTACAGGGACAGGTATGTACAGGGATGTATAGAGACAGGTATGTACAAAAACAGGTATGTACAGTGGCAGGTATGTACAGGGACAGGTATGTACAGAGACAGGTATGTACAGGGACAGGTCTGTACAGGGACAGGTATG
>NC_049980.1:2079462-2082555 GCF_000003815.2 Branchiostoma floridae | reverse complement strand
TCTGTCTCACCTCTCATCTAGGCCGGTAAAGTCCCCCTCTGTTGCTGTAGAAATTGGGATATAACGTTATAGCACCGTGACCTACGCTTCATGGTACCCTGCTATTAATGTGTCCGTATAACTATAACAGGACGTTTACAAATACCAGTGTCCTAATGCATTTCAGATTTGCATTATTGAACTGTATTTCTTCGATCATTTCGGCTGATGTCTATAAAAAGAAAAATACAATCTCTACCTAATAATCTTATTTTTTATGTCCGCTGTAGGAAACAAAACATAATTTTTTGTAGGCCTGGGAATTTTTTTGTTGCTTCCTTCCGCCTCAGTGGCTTTAACGGGAATCTACCGGCCTCGTGATCACCAACAAGCGGGTACTCCCGGGAAAGCCCCGCTAGGCAGACACACCCCTCCCTGTCGCCCGAGTCACGCGGACTAAACATCAACAAATAGAAATAACTCCGTGTCGTCATCATCTAAGCTTGTAACATTGCTACAACAATTTAATTACTTTAAAGAAAATTCCCAGTCACGACCTGCCCCGATACATGAAGTATAAAAGAGAGTGGAGCCGGCACCGTACCTCAGACGAGTTGGTCCAGTATATCCACGGCACGACGCTTGGTCTAAGCGAAGAACTAGAAGAAGTGACCACCTGGACAAACCTCTATTTTCCCGCCTTTTCTCCAACTCTGCTGAATCGGTGAACGGCAAAACGCTCCATCTCCCCAACCGACCAGACGACTATAAACTGGTATTTACGCCATGTCAAATCCCTTGGTAAGAACTTATACTTTGTTTCTGTTTTTTTTTTTTTTATCATCTTAGATTTTGAAGACTAACAAACTTGACCAAATGTCCTGTTCGGTTACAAGCCAACCAAACCGACTTATTCTTGCCCGAAAACGTTTTGTGGTTTTTGATTGTTTCGTTTCCCTTTTCTTTTAAGGAGGAAGTACTGACATTGTTTCTGATCTAAGAATGCCTGAAATGTTTAAGATGACGTATTGCGAAACGATAACGTTATCTTGACGGCTTACTGAATCTTACATTTGAACTACTAGTAAGTGACGGAGATTCGTAGCCTCCACCAGGCCTTCCCTAGGGGATTATGGATTGTACAATTTGGCAACACAACAACATCCACGGGCAATGCATACCCTATGGTGGCCAAACTCCACCGACAGATTATTGTATTCTCCCTGTAGTCATTGTAGTCAGTCTGATAGAGACTAGTAGTTTCGTAGTTTGCGGTAACTTAACCGTTTCGTCGCGTATTGTCTTAAAATGGAGAAGATGGTTCGGAAATATGTCAGAGATCGGGCTGAGTTGAGAGTTTAGAGACAGTTATCTGAATTTCAAATTCCTCTCGGGACCTGAAATCAGCTGCACTCCCATCTATTTCCCAAGCAGAGGATAATTAGGAAGATTGTGCCCTTTTATCATATATGTCCCGTTTTCTAAAACATGTGCGAACAGAAAACGGAACATATGCTAAAAAGGCACAATCTTCCCCCAAACCTCTGGTTGGAGTACTTGGAGAGTAACTCTCACCGCCCTAACGCCGTGTAACCATTTCTGGGTCACCCATGAATATGCGGATGTGTATAAGAATGCTTTCTTAATTACAACACGTTATGGTGTCTCTAAGAGCAACCAACCAAATACATGTAGCCTGATTATTCTTCTAAGTCTTGAGTGTTTGAATACAAGGTACTTGTCGGTCATATCTCTTGATAAGTACCCAAGAGATATATGGGATGTCTGTGTTGTGATAGGGCAACAGTTACGATAGTAGGTGTACATAACTGTTGTGCTATCTCCAGCAGTACCCAACCAAATAAGCCTGATTCGCCTTAAATGCTTAATTAAAAGTCATGTACTGGGCATTTGTACGTACTTTACCTTACTTTACAAGTACGTTACAAAGAGATGGGATGTCGTATTGTGAATCCCCCCCCCGGGTCGTTAGTTAGGTATACAGCACCGATATAAAAGCACCTGTTTTGCTGTCTCTAACAACAACCATGCAGCAACCAACCAAATACAAGTAAGCAAAAGAGCTGATAAGTGCTAACCTAATTTGCATATTGGGGATACAACACAGCTATAAAAAGTATCCATTGTCCTGTTCTAACAGCAACCAACTAAATACAAGTAAGCAAAAGATCTCATAAGTACGAAGTGTTTAATCACATGGTAGTTTATTATACTTCTTGAGGCGACGCGTTGGTAAGAATCACAGTACACAGAGACGGATTTTGGTGTACACAATGTACCGGTTACTATAGCAACTGGATACGGTTTGTAAACGTTTCAGACGTTTCAGACAGTATCCGCTATCTTCAAGTTGTCAGTGGCTTGGGAAGAATCGGGTGTTGACGGTTTACAATACTTACCCGGTTACTAGAGTACGCTTTTTTGTCATACTGTGTTTAATACCGCCGTATGAGAAAATATATGAGTTAAAGGTGATTTAAAGAGATGCATCAATGTAGCATCGTTAATCCTAAGGTATAGACACTACAGATATATCCATGCACGTTACGGTAAGTTCATGATCACGCGAAGTTCATTTCTTGTTCACAACATCCTAACATACCATTGATTCACACAGGAACAAGTCGGACGCTGGTGTTCTTCAAGAAATAAAACGTTTTTTTGTTACACTAACGGTTATTACACAAAATTGTGTCGTCATGTTTTTATATGCTACTGTTATACCGTGTCTACTATGAGATCAATGCGGCCGTAAACGTTACATAGACAATGCTTATCTATTTTTTTTCTATTTGCTTTTGGACAGACAACGACTTTGTTTCCTATTGGATTTGTTTCCTATTGGACTATCTAAAAGCTCAGATTCATGATTTGCATACCAATTCATATAGTTTTGGTTAAAATATCTTACTCACAGTCGCTATCTTTCGTCAGTGATTGAGGAAACACGACGGAGGCTGTCTGAAACGTCTGATCGTTTACAAATTTTATCCAGTTGCTTGAGTAATTTTTGTATGATATATCTAACTGTCTCGATGTCTAACCAAAAATCAAGACGGTTTGCTGTGTCGTTTCTCAAATGCAACATTTTTA
>NC_049980.1:2071375-2079362 GCF_000003815.2 Branchiostoma floridae | reverse complement strand
GCGGACGATGCCGGGAGAGGGCTAGCTCCAATCTTCCACAGCGGTTTTTATGTCACGCATTTCTTTCTACTTATCTGGTTAACATGCGATAGAAACTCTTGAACGAAGTTGTGTCGAAGGGCCACTCATAAATTGGATATCGAGTTATCTTAGCAAAAGATCACAACGTGTTGTCATAGATGGTCAGTCTTCATCCTGGCTCAATACCAATGCAGGCGTTCCACAGGGCTCTATATTAGGCCCACTGTTCTTTCTCATATACATCAATGATATTGTAAATGATCTCGTTTCGCAACCCTACCTTTTCGCCGACGACAGTTCTCTTCTCGAGATAGTTAAGAACCCTTTTGATTCTGCAGCGATCCTAAACTCTGACCTGTCCAAAATTCACTCATGGGCCTGTCAATGGCTCATGGAGTTGAACCCACAGAAAACTGAAGAAATGTGTATTTCTGTCAAAAGACATCCCATTGTTCACCCACCCCTTTATCTTGACAATTGTGTGATCCAAACTGTTATCACCCATAAACACATCGGAGTGATTTTAAGTTCAAATATGTCTTGGGATGCACATGTCAATCATATTGTTTCCAAAGTTTCAAAAAGTGTTGATCTCTTCAGTGGTCTGAAATTTAGGCTCCCCCGCAATGTTCTGGAAACGCTATATAAGTCATACATTCGTCCATGTCTCGAATACGCTGACGTCATTTGGCACGGCACTACAAGTGAGCAATCAAATCTCATTGAACGTATCCAATATCACTGCTCAATTGTCGTGACAGGTGCCATAAGGGGGTCGCCGTATTTGTTATGTCGTCAGGAGCTTGGTTGGGAAACGTTATCAGATAGAAGACATGTCCATCGTCTCTGCTTGTTCTTCAAGATTGTTAACGGTTTAACTCGTGATTATCTACTAGATTTTGTCCCCCCAGCTATTTCTTCCGAATGTACATATGATCTACGTAACAAGCTAAACCTAAGGTCTACCAATCTGTCGACAAACCGCTCTCTAAAGTCATTCAATCCATACTGTATTTCACACTGGAACAACCTCGACCCCTCAACCCGCTCCTTAAACTTTAGTCAGTTTAAAACCTTTATTTTCAAACAATTCCGCCCGGCTAAATGTAAATACCTTAGTCATGGCCCCCGCTATCCCTGTCTTTTGCTGACTCGTCTTCGGATCGGCACCTGCAGCTTGAACTCCAGTCTCTTTTCCCGAGGGCTACGTAACAGCCCAGCATGTAGCTGCGGGTGCCGATCCGAAACAGTCGCCCATTACCTACTTCACTGCCCAAATTACACCAACCAAAGGTTACTTCTCCTCGGCAAACTTTCTCGGCTTTTAGGACAGTCATTTAACTTATTTACACATTCCGAAAATATGCATATTTCCTTATTACTTAATGGAAGTCCTTCTTTCTCATATTCCTTAAATTCCAAAATTCTTACTTTAACCCAAAACTTTATTACAATATCTAAACGTTTTATATCCTGATTTATACCTTTTAGTTCTCTGCAAATCTGATCTTTTGTTACTGGGGTAGGGGAACCGGCATGCGCTCATACCAACTTTTGTTACACATCATTTAGTTTTTACTTCATGTTAGTATTATTTATATCTTTCTTAATTTTGTATTTCGCTTAGTTCAGTTATGTCTAAGTCTTTGTACATATGTATAGTGGTGGCGTGAATATAAGTTCCCAACTTGAGTGCGCCACCACTATGTCTGTATTCTATGTCTTATTTGTCCGAATAAAAAAAAAAAAAAAAACTCTTGAACCATACTTCATACTTTATCTAAACCATACATATTTACATATTATATTTTATTTTTTTTGTGTATTTTCAGGTTTCTCTTGTTCTGCTACTGATAAGCTGCGGAAGTCACCTGACGACAGTCCATGGTGGCGTCATACCGACGGCTCTGTCATCCCCCACCGCAGCGCCTGGTCCTGATGAGGGCCCAACCACTTACGGCGGTGCGGTCACGTCAGGTACTGACGCAGGGACGTCCCCCTTAACAACTGACGTCATACAAGCAGACGTCAGCTCAACTACTACCGGTGGTGCGGTCACGTCACGTACTGACGCAGAGACGTCTCCTTTAACAACTGACGTCACACAAGCAGACGTCAGCCCAACTACTGCCAGCGGTGCGGTTACGTCAGGTACTGACGCAGAGACGTCCCCCTTAACAACTGACGTCATACAAGCAGATATCAGCCCAACTACTGTCAGTGATTCGGTCACGTCAGGTACCGACGCACAGGTTTCCGCCTTAACGGACGTCACACAAGCAGACGTCAGCTTAACTACTGTCGGCGGTGCGGTTACGTCAGGTACCGACGCAGAGATGTCCCCCTTAAGAACCGACGGTGCTCACGTAGCAAGTGGCGTCCTCGAACAGACGACGGAAGATGCGTCAACTTGTAACCATGGCGGCGGGACAACACCTGTCAACGAGGACGTCCGTGCCGAGCGGAGCTCCGGGGACGACAGCGTGTCCCCATGCCTGGTCCTCACGGCCGCACAGGTAGCAGAGAAGTACGGCGACTGCCTATCTCAAGCCACCAGCGCCCTGGCCTATCGCAGCTACCCTGCCAACACCAACGACAGGCCTTGTAGTCTTCCAGGCGACTGTTCTGAACTTGAAGCTGGATCTCAGAGCGGGCGGCCCGTCTGTCCCTGGTCCGTTGAAACGTACCAAGATACAAACATGAGTCCGTCAGTCATCACATACATACAATGCCGCACAACCTGGCCGGTGAACCCGAGGGGCGATCCGTTGTTTGACTACAACTGCCGCCACGTCCAATACACCAGACGTGTACTTGTGAAGGAAGGGGATACCTGTGACCAAGGATTCCGCTACAAGTGCGTAGAACTGAAAATCGCTAACGCCTGTGTGGCTTACATCAGTTAATCCTGCTAACGGGGTTACTACTACTCCCGCTGCAGTCAGAGAGAACCAAACTATGTTTGGTCACAAGTGTATGGTGTTTCACCAACAAGATCATACTGATCTTACTAGAGTTGACTTGATCATGTTGATTGTCGTGTTCCAATGTAAGGCCTTGCAAAAAAGTTGTGTTTCTGGTTTATAAGAAATAGGGCCGGTCGGCAGGGATTTTCTTTTCTTTTTTTGAGTTAAAAAAACACATGGAACATGAAATGAGACACTGGTACTTTCAACATCATATTGTATCAATTGTTATACAGATATACATTGAACAAGCGCAAATTTATTTATAAACTAACTGAACAAAGAAGTACAGTATTAACTTCACATTCTTAATTTATCTTTTCAAAGCCCTAAGCAATCTGAGTGTAAATTACAGGAAGTTTGTAACATGTATGTCAACAAAAAAGCCTGGAGTTTGCAGGTTTTTGCTTGGGTCGGTCGGGTAACCAGAAACGCAACATTTTCTTCCTGGGCCTTACAATGGTCTAATAACGTTTACTTATGCAATAGCAAGTACAGCATTGGGAGGAAACCAATTATTAAGGGTATAAGAATATCTAGGAATGATTTGATAGCCAAGTGAGGGAACTTGCGGGATTTTCTTTTAGCCTGAAGAAAAATGTGATATTATGCTGGAAGTCTACTTTAATTGTATTTCAGTGATGAATGATAGCTCGCTGATCATAATCAACTAACCGTTACACGTTCGTACTATATATTCAAACATCATCAATCAAAGATGGAGGCGAGGAACTCCGCCCAACATGAAATTAATCTAGTTTTATGAAATGAATCTAGTTTCTTAAAATTGTCTTATCTGCTCCTAATACTTGGAGAAGGCAGAAGAAATGTAAAGTACATTTCCAGACTTTTGTCCGCATATTGCATTTAGAAGGTGTCAGGTCGTTCCAAGTTGGATCGGTCTTATCTGTATTACTAGAATAAATCCTGTATTCCACGAGTCCTGTCTTGCACTGCCATCAATGTTTATGTTTGTGTTTGTTTGTTTGTGTGTGTGTGTGTGTGTGCGTGTGTGTGTGTGTGTGTGTGCGTGTGTGTGTGAGTGCGCGCGCGCGTGTTTGGGCTGTTTTATTGTGCGTGTGTCTGTATGTTTGTTTGTGCGTGTGTCTATGTATGTGTTTGTATTTGTGTGTGTGTTGTTTGTATGTTTGTATTTGTGTGTGTGTGTGTGTGTGTGTGTGTGCGTGTGTGTGTGTGTGTGCGTGTGTGTGTGTGTGTGTGTGTGTGTGTGTGTGTGAGTGTGTGTGTGCGTGTGTGTGTGTGTGTGTGCGTGTGTGTGTGAGTGCGCGCGCGCGTGTTTGGGCTGTTTTATTGTGCGTGTGTCTGTATGTTTGTTTGTGCGTGTGTCTATGTATGTGTTTGTATTTGTGTGTGTGTTGTTTGTATGTTTGTATTTGTGTGTGTGTGTGTGTGTGTGTGTGTGTGTCTGTGTGTGTTTGTTTGTATGTTTGTTATATGCGCGCGTGTTTTGTGGTCATGGTTGTTGGTTCATAAAGGTTCTGGGTTCGAATTCCTAGCAGGCCCCAAAGTGCAACGCAGTGTCCTTGGGAAATTACTCACTCCAGTCTGGTGAAAATGAGTACTCAACTCCGGCTAGAGACGTCCTCTCGCAGAGGACGTTAACTTACTAAAGCCAGATACCCCCCGTGTTTAAGGAGAGACACATTTCAAGCACGTTAAAGAACCCACCACACAATGTGGTAGACCGTAGCCATGACTTAAGATGTCAACTTGGTAATTTATACCAGTCTACCACACTAGTTTCACTCCTTGATTACAGAAATAAAAGACTTATTGAATGTGATACCATGTTTTGTCGCTTCAATTCTTGTTACAACATTTATAGTATCTATTTTGAAAATCGAAATACCTATCTCTTACCCATTTTTTTTTTACTATTTTCGCCCTCTCTCATTAAATTTGCAGTCTTCATAGGATGTCGTCCATAAATATTATCTCTGACCAGGCCTCATACTAGTAACTCAGCCTGACGATAGTCCCCGACTAAAGTATTCAAGTATCGCAGACCAAGAGGATGTCGGGAGCTGAAGCGATCAGTGCGGAAAGAGGAAAAACCTGTTCTCCATGCGTTACCTAATGTAGAGCAGTGCCCCACAGAGTTAGACAACTCATCCCTGTATACGTGTACGTGTATGTGTACGTCCGTACCTAGATGTAAACATCTAAGAAGAAGGTAAGGGAAGCTCTTGGATCTGTGCGATTTTAGGCGTTCGGGTAAATTTGATAGCGTTAGAGAATCAACATCATGTCCCAACTGTATCCTAACGTATCACATATGGTAGAAATTTCTGAGCTTAATCTTAACTGACCTACTTTCTAACTGAACTATGACTTTTATCTGCAAGGTACACGTATTCGTCATTTCCGATCGTAACGTTTGGATGCAAAGTAAACGAATTTTTCCATTTTGCTGAACCAAGGATAATTTCCTTGGTTGTACATTGTGATAAGCCATGTCAAAAGGAGGCAAAACCTCTTTCATGGTCTTTCATCGTATCTGCACCATAAGTACAATATGCCGGTTGTATAGATACCAATACAGAAGGCGTGTCAGGCCGAAGGGTGGTTAGTCCGGTTACATAGATACTAATAACGAGAAACTGCTGTTACAGACGTCTAAGGACGATATACTAATCTCCAAGCAGATCTTGCTGTGGCATAAGATAGTGTCATAAGCTTGCGAAGGAGTTTAGCAGGCACAGGAGTTTCACTGGCCACACGGCTGTACAGACACAGAAGCTGGTGTGTTACGCCATTGGGTGGTTATACCGGCCATAAAGATACAGATATATGTACTAGTTATTAGAAGAGAAACCAAGACAAAAAAACTCGATCGGGAATCTTTTAGAGATTCGACAGGAATTGGAATTGTGACACATCCACCAACAAGTTATTTTCTGTAACGTTACTTGAATAAAAACGTTTTTACTCAAGTGCTCACAAAAGTATGTAATCATGAAAACTCATGTATGTTCCTGAAGAAGGCGACAGTGGTGTATACGTTTGTATTGGAAGAAAATTTAGTATTGTACTATAAAAACGTGTTGTTTATCCACAGGTTACAGGTATTTGCCGCATCTCCAGAAAGACTAACGTGTGACGGTTAAATACTCTCAGCAAAAATTTTCAAGCTGGCGTGTTGTGGACTTACTTCTAACTTCCGGAACTTACTCATTCTTGTCAAGTCATGGTATAAAGGTAAACACATGTTTCTATCTAATGCTCTCTACTGTTTTACTTGTGTGTGGAAGTGACAATTCGGTTTACTCTAACTTAGTTTTACTCAAGTTACTCTAAGAGATTACTGCAGTTATTTGTACTTAAAAGTAGACATGTTTGTATATATAGATATCAACTGATGATAACGCTTTTTGGATCACAATAATGTTCGTAATGTTCGAAGCTAGAACTGTAATGTGACGTATGATTGCTTTTCTTTGTATTGTACGGGCCGCATATCATCGGTAATGATGTAAATATTCAGGTCCTTTTGTACTGATAAAAAAAAAGTAGACGATTATTCTTATATCCTCTTCTAAGGGGAGCATATCTCTTGAATAAATTTACATAATTCACACTACAACTTTCCATGGGCTATCCCAATGATATCAAACTACTAGTAACTACTTACAAAAGTCACATGTTGTTTGTTACACGCGCTTTTGACTAGACATCGTGACCGCTGTTAGACCAAAGATTGGGCAAATAGCTGAGCGAATTTCATCAAGAACAATTTTTTGAAACGTTTTTTTTTTTGCTTTTGAATTATATTTTAACACCTAGCATCATATTCCATTGATGAAATCAAAGTTCACACAGGTCCGATTTTGGTTAGTCACTGTGTGATCTTTCAGCGATTGCCATCCAAACGGAAAGGAGGCTCGGAAAGGGGTCCTGCAACTTGTTGTTTGCTTGTTTCGCATATACAGCTCCAACACCTATGGAGGAACATTGGGACCCGCCGAGATTGAAGACAAAGAGATGTATACTGCATCAGAGGGACACAGGAAGTACAGTAAACAACTTGGAGAAGGATGTCTACGCGCACAGGTCCCAGCAGTGGCAGAAGTATGGAAGTCAAGGAGCTCTGCTTTCTTATGAGATTGTTGAACCTCAACCGGACTGAATCTGAGCACAATCTTAACAATTGTAAATAGAAGTACGGATACACATGTACATGTAGTCACCTCTACATAACGACTACCTGGCCAGTGTGACCCCTTTTTGGTGGTCCTTTTACACAAGAATTAATCAACATATAGTGACCACCTGTCCATATAGACCAGGCTTAATTGGTCCCCTGAGTGGTCTTCTTGGGCAGAGTTGACTGTACAGCAGCGTTTTATAAAGCAAACTCGTCTGTTGGACTGAACCATTTAACAGAAGTGAAACAAGCTGATAAAACATTCCCCAAGGTGGTTGCTGAGTTCACGGAGGTTGTAACCCCCTTGCAAACTGAAGAACGAGTAAATATTATATTCTCTACACATAATAAGATCATGTAATATTTCACCGGACAAATCCGGACTGTCCATCATAATTAGCATTAATAGCATGGTCATTAGCAGTCCAACCAATAGCAATGAGTGGCTGTATGTCTTTGAAATAGTTTTTTTCAATGTTTTTATTTTGCATTACTTGGTTTTGACGTCAGTTGAATGGAATCGGTCTGTATGATTTGTGTATACTGGTACAAGATTTACTTTTTGAATACTTTACATATACTGTATATGGACAAGAATGGTGCTGGAAAATGATATGAAAGATATATGTGGTGTCAAAGCTTAACTTTATTTTACAACAGGTATCATGAAAAACAAAACATGTCCAGGAATGGATAGATCATTTTAATAAAAACACTACTTACAAAAATGTATCAATAAGTTACAATATACAAACATTGAGGTCACATGTGCATGGTTACAAGATGTAACTAATGAAATGACCAATTTTGCTAGTATGACCTTTCTTTTGCTATG
>NC_049980.1:2026352-2069757 GCF_000003815.2 Branchiostoma floridae | reverse complement strand
AGATAGGCCTTTCATTTTTTAAAAAGGGTCTTGCATATACAAGGGTAAGCTCATTAATATATATAAGCAGGGTAGTCAGGAACCAATGGTGATGGTTGAGATAGCAGGGTACAGACAAGAGGCGGTTTGCTGGCACCATTGGATGTCTCTGCGTAGGAAAATGGAAGCTGAAGAGGATTAAGGAATTCAGCTGAAAATTTGCGCAAGTTCAATTTTTGGAGTTGGCAAACAATTTACGTTCCACATAATATCCTGGGATGATGGTGATGTCAAGCACCAGCCTCTAGGCCAATCTCATCATATTTTAGGAAGCTGTGATTTTGGATATCCTTAAGGCTTGTGAGTCTAAAGTTCTTGTGTCCAGGACACAAAAGAAGTTTAAAAATATGTCTATTTCACCATCCAGGAGTGGTTCAGGAGGCAGATGAAGTGGAGGCCTCGTTAGGTTTACTGATGTGAGTGATGTAGCGCAGACCCTTCTGGAGCTCAGGTCGGAAGGTGCGAATGATTCTCTCCACTTCGTTCTTCACCCCATCTCCTGTAAACATGTACTTCACATGATAGCTGGGGGAGGGACAGTTAAGGATGTAACATTGTGATAAACAAACCACAACCATCAAGGTTCTTGAATTATTCTTGTCCGAATTTTGACACAAAATCGGCTCCAGCAAATCCAAAAAAGTCACCAGGGGGCCAAAATCATGCACTTACGCTTTACTCCCAAGAGCGATCTTCCACTCAAAAACCACTACTACAGCATGTCTGGAACCTACCTACCTACCTACCTACCTAGTCCCTTGACCTCCAGGTCGTTGGGGGGACAAGGTAGCCATGAAGATAGAGAGTTGCCTCCAAGTTCGTCAAAATACGATGTGTCAAAACTGAAAATTCTGCTGTAGTAACTTAGAAAGCCACTAAGAGGCTCATTATTAAACATGACCTTCATTTTTCCAAGGACTACCAACCTACCAAATATCAGGATTCATCAAATTCTTCTTGAGTTATGCTGTTTACAGACACACTGAAAACATAACCTTCTTGGCAAAGGACTACAATGTGGTTGGGTCAGCAATTAGGGGTGGGTACCGATACAGAAAATTCAGGTCCAGGTACGGTCCAGGTACAGAGGATCAGTTCCCTGTCGGGACCTGCACCTGGAAATACTGTTTGTGTGAATGGGCGATACTCAAAACAATGGTCCATTTGGCTACAAAGGAATCTGTTTGGTGGAGTATCCTAACTTCATGTAGCTCCCATATTTTTGAAACAAATATATTGTCATACTGCCTCTGATAACTTGGACCAACTTTGACTGTAGACACCTGGGAAAAATGACTATCAAATCTCCTCTACCTCGCTCTTGGGGTTTTCTTGCACTACTAAGCCGCAAAACACATGCCGTCGTAGTGTTCGATATAATCTGTTCATTTTCTAATTGGTCCAACATCCACCAAACTTTTTAAGGTCCCTTTTTCCCGGAACGGTCCAACAAGAAAAACGGTTTTGTACCCACCTGTAAAATAGATATGTACAGAGTCTCAAACTGCCACAATTTCTTATGTGTGTAATAGATCCCCAATGGTTAGACCAAGAAAATTAATGTGTTTTTGACCACAATCCTTTGACATTTTATTCCTAGGCCCGAAACAAAATCAAATGAAAATAAAAAGACAGTGCAAAAATACACAAAGAGTGGAAAAATGCTACACTATGGATGATTCAGTAAGGATACAGGAAGTCTGCTATGGTGTGGATGCAGTGTAACTTCTCACAGTGTTTATCTACATTGTGCAGCATCTCATACAACTCCACTGTGATCTGGGGACAGAAGAAAACAGCTCTGTTAAGCAACAGAATTCTTACATACTGTACATCAAGTGAGCGTGAGTGATCAGTCATCGAGTGTCAATTCATTTAGTTTTGCAGGACTTACTTATGCAGAGAGAGAGGAGTTGAGTCGATATCACGAAACACAAAAGGTTGTTTTTGTGATGTCTTGAGTTTCCATTTAAAACAGTAGTACAATGGAAACAGTGTCATGGTTTTGCTGTGGATAAATGTCACCATGAAATCTGCAAAAACAAGACCACTGCTAATAATTCAAGATTGACAGCATACTTTCCCACAAAGAAATGACTACAAAGCCAGTTTTCAAAAGGGATCTCGCATATATAAGGGTACATGTATGCTCATTAATATTTATAAGCAGGGCGGTAAAGAACTAAGGCCTAAGGGTGACAGTTGAGAAAGGCGGTTTCGCTGTTGGATGTTCCTGTGTAGGAGGATGTGTAGAAGCTAAAGGTTAGAAGTTAAAGGTTAAAGGTCACCTCCAGCAGACACCTGGTGCGCTCCTGGTGGAACCTCTGCAGGAAGGGCCCCACCAGGTGACAGATGAAGAGGAACTGTTCTTCTGTCTGTATCAACGGCTTCAGCTGATCCTTCAGGAACCTGCCAAGGAAAAAAAGACAAAGGAAACAAAAAAAGTCAACCTGATCTTGAGTCTGTTTATTGGTTCATCATTCATCATTCATGGAACAACAGCACAGTTTGACATTGTCAAAAATGCACAGGAGACAGTATAATCAAATACTGGAAACTACATAATATACAACTTCAGAATCTATTAGACATGATATAGGGCACCCAAAAAGGCAGTTTTTACAGTCTCCACATTGATTTTAAGTACTGTAAATGCAGAAACTTTCGGGGTGGTTATATGTCCACGGTTTTCACGGTGGTCGCTTCACCGCGAACTTAAAACCACCGCAAACATTTTTCCATGGCAGTAAGAGACTACAGAGTATTGTGATACCGCTAACTTAAAACCACTGCGAAAAGTCCTTTTTCCCGCTACCGCAAAATTAAATCCCCGTGAACTGAAATGCATTTACGGTACTGTAGTTGACTGTACTTGGTCAGAAAAAAATGTAACAACCACATTTCATGATCCTTTGTACTTAATAATATAAGAGATGTGAACTCACTGTGGCAGCACCGTGAGCTGTCCTATACTGGAGTGGTGCCACACTGCGTGTGTCAGGGCCAGCACGTAGCTGCACTGGACCTCGTTGTACGACCCTTGGCTGCCACAGAAGTCGAAGGCAGTGAAGGGGTCTGTGCCCAGGTTCTCAGGTAACACCAGGATGTCTGACTTGACAGTAGTGATGATGCGCTCATGGAGAACCATCCAATATGGCTCCTGCAGGCAGAAATGTGGATAGTATGAGATACATTCCAGGTGACTATGACAGGGCTCTAGCCAGAGTCCGTTTTCAATTGACGGAAATTTGCTGCGCGTGACGGAAAGATTTTAAAACCAATCCGTCAACCTTGACGGACAAAAATCCTTGCTGAAAGCTTGTTGAAGGCTTGGGGACGCTGTCCATGGTTGGAAAGACACACACTGTTTGTTTAGCTATTGTTATGATTGTTGACAATGTGTGTCGGTGCCCTTTCGCATATGATAATTTCATTAAAAACCCATTTTCAAGGTCTCAGTTCAGTCCTTCTAACTCCTTGAATAGTGCATTCTACGAACATTGATTGGAATCTTCACAACGGCAAAACCTAACTTTTAAGTTGTACTAAGTAGTTGTTCATATAAAAATTGTATTCCAAAACGTCAGTGCAGCGTCTTATTTTCTTTCAATGACAACATATTAATTTTACTTTGTATTGTCAAAGCGAAAACTAATTTTTGTGAAAATTGGAATTGGCTTACAGATAAAAATTATTTTGAGTTGGCTAGAGTCCTGCACTATGATTTCTTAAAGACAGTCTTATTCCAAAAATCTTCCTTTTATGGATGGTTATTTAAGGTTTGATGTAAGACATGGTAATAAATAATGGCTAATTATCCAAAATTCTCAAGAAGTATGGTCATAAGTGTAGTAATGGTTGTTGAAATAGAAGTAATTTGGTAGTTGTAGAAGCAACAAGCAACTCAAGTGTGGTACCCTAGAGTGTAGTTGGACATGTTATTGAGCTACCAGTACCTACCACACTCGTGTCACTTTGTGCACTAAAGTCTTGTTGAATACAGTTACTGTAATAAAAGTCTTGTAGGCTGTGACAACACGTTTTGTGGCTTCTTACTACAATGTTTATGATCTCTACTTTGAAAATGTAGGCATTTTATTCTTTTCTACCTTCTTTGAGCTGTCACAAAAGACATGAAGTCTGAAGACAATGCCATCTATAACACTGACCTGTTGCGGCCTAAATCAATAGGAATAATTCATGTCCAACTCACAGGAAGTGAGGTGAGGACCAGGCCGATGGCATTCATCCATGACATGATGTTTTCTCTGGGAACCAGGGGTTGACTGGAAAATATGGTATGTGTATGTAACAAATTAGTACAATGTACATCTGCTACATGTACATTATCAACCCCATCAATACATGTAAGTGTAGGGTCTCACACCTTGAGCAACAACATACTGTTTTGTAGGTCAAAGTAGTCTATAGTAGAAGTAGATTAAACTGGGGAACAAAAAAAGATAATAATATTATTATGAAAGTTGTACCAAACCCAACACCAGCGCATTGAAAAGTGAAAGACCAATATATGATGTTATGGACAGTTCAATTGATTCTGCAGTTATGCCTAGCTTTTTAATGTATGTACATGTTAGCCTATGCCAGTAAATGTTGTTCTTAAAAACAGTGTATTTAGGGATATCAAGTGGCTGGACAGTGCAATAGTTGGAAAATAAGACAAATATTTTAACAACATTGCAATTTGAAACCACTTCCCGTTGACTTGACATCCCTAAATACCCTGTTTTTTTTTAAAACAACGGATATAGGTTACCCTGCAGATAAGGGTGAAGCAGTTTTTTCTAAAGCCCCTATATTACATACATTGTAGGCCCTCATGGTTGGGAGTTTGTGGCGAGCAAGGTCAACTGTGGTTAAAGGCACCCAGAGCAATATTTTTCGTCTTTTCAAATTCAATTTTCAAGTAATTTTTAAACACAGTAAGGTTAAACTACACTATATCTTTGCATATCGCACTTCATTGAGAAATGATGAGACGTTGTTGGGTGGTGAGAGCTCATTGAATATCCCTGCACTGCACGTGCCCTTATTTCAAATTTTTGGAGCGCACACGAACATGACCGATGAGTCCCGAACGCTTCCGGAGATATCGTCACTTGTTCAAATCAGGTTTCGATTTACGAACAGGCGAATCAGATTCAATTCGCTCAGTGACCTTACGCGTTTAAAACTCTCCGAAAAGTACCGACGGGAAACCGTTGGTGGCTCAATCCTGTGCTGATTTATTGAAGGACGTAACTAATCAAATGGGTTCGTTTGTGGCATGTTTGTATGTCCTTTTAAACGTTGAAAGTACGAAATAATGACACAAATGTGCTAGTATGGTGAAATAAATGTCAATATCGTACCGATTGTCTCATCCAGAATATTTCTAATTTTAATGCTCTAAAATTACTCTGGGCACCTTTAAGATTTCGTTACCGAGGTACATTTTTGTAGCCTATAGCTAATATGTCTCAAATGTCATCTGGCACAGACGACTACGATTTTTCAAAAATCAAAGTAGGGAACATGTTTTATATGAATGTGATCAAAAAGCAAACTGAAGCTAGTATAGGATGGATTCAGGCTACTGCCAATGCAGCACAGACCTTGGTTGGGAGCACTGAGTTATGAATCATCATCATCATCATCCGTACGTGATATGAATAAGATATGATAATTGGGAAGTTGGTTCCTATGTCTTACATCTGTCTACCACATGCATACTCAAGATAAGCTATCAAATAAATACTGTTCCGTATGTCAAAGTATTTAATGGAACAAAATCATAGTTGATCATTGTCATTTCACACACAAAAAAAAAGAAACGGAAGAGAGTAACAAACATTTGTGGTTTTTTCACATCCTCAACTTATGTTCTGGTGTGATAATAAGTGCATTGACAATGGACATTCTTTTGGTTTGATCAATATAGAAAACCACACGGCGCATCACCCTCAGTCCCGCGGGAGGGTGATGCGCAATACACCGTGTTGTATTTTATTTATGTCATACCCACTTGAGAAAACCCATGTTTTGACGCGAAATGTGGCAGAAGTTGAACAAATTTGGTGCCCAAGGAACAAAAAGTGTTACAACTGTAATGTTCCAACATCCGAATTAGGTATTCAAATTTTTGACGGCCCCTCACTCGTCCCGCTCGAAATAGTTCGATTTATTCGAATGGAGCCCGTGTGATACAACTTAGAGCCCGTCTGATACGGAAGTTAACACCCGGTCTGGAACACCCGTAGCAAACGTTTTCGCGTCACAGGTATGACATAAATGATGCTATCAAGAACACAATGAAGAAATGACAAATATAACATGAGCACAGTGATTTCTACCTCTTGAGCACGACATTGAGAAGTGAGCTGCCGACACTGTTCCCCACCACAGGCAGGGCCATGAGCTCCACACACGTCACGTGCAGGGCGTGCGCCGCGGGGTTCGGGAACTCGTTAAACCGCCAGTCACAGTTGGGAAATGGGGGAGGGTTCTTTCCAGAAATGGGTGGGAACAGTCAAGGTATGTAAGAAAGAGTAATGTGGTGAATAACGTATATAATATCAAGGTCTGCATGCATTTTTCTGAGAGCCATAGCAAGCTATATCTACTAAAGGATTAAGCATTGTTTTTAAGTTAAATTATTTGTTTGCCTTGAATTCTACATAGCATGTCACTTGTCATCCTAAGCTCATCCTAAGTATTAATATATCATTTTTATTCTGGAGTTGAGAGGCAGCTGTGTTGCTGTTCCCAGCCATGTTTTGCAAGACACCCATGAATAAAATCCAATGAACTTCCAAGACCTTCAAAAAAGTCCATTTGGTAGTTTGGCATTTGGAGGTCCCCATGTGAGAAAAATTTCATTTTGTAATTTTTTTTAATTGATCGCAAACTGTATCTGTCTTTGTTCGGCCCGTTTGCCCTTTGACCCGGAACACGTGAGAGTGACGTCACTCGAAGTTTGCTGGGCAGGCGGGTCGCACGGATCTTCTCTGTTCTCCCTTTTCAAGATTGTTTCTTCTCGGATTTGCTGATATGGAGTCTGATTTTGTGCAAGAGAAGACGGGACATCTATGTAAAGTGTGTCGACTGTCGGTGAGAGGCCATCCGGGTCCATATGGCCGCGGGAAGTGCAAGCTTGAGCGACGAGAAGGTTCATCGGATGAAAAATACTTCAAGCAGCAGCGGGGCAGCGCTCACGTGGAGGAGAAGTTGCGGAGTCTCCGGCGCGACAGCAAAGTTTCCGACCTGGTGCGGGCGGTCTGGTCAGACAGCATCTCTATGGACACGGACGAGACGCAGGTGAGACAGTCGAGCTCACACAACTTGAAGAAATCGTCGGGTTACAGCAGGGAGAACGCCAGCACTCGGGCTAGAAGCGAATCCCCTGCAGTCCAGTTTTCCCGCCATCGCGCACGTAACGTTAGTACCAGCAGAGAGGCTGGGCCGGCGAGACCAGAAAAGCCTGACATTCGCGATCTCAGAAAGTCTAGGGCCTTAGTCAGGAAAGTCGACAAAGCGCTGGACGAGTTGTTGGATTCAGATACCAGCCGTGGGAAACAACCCAGGAGCAAGCGTTACGAGGATCGCGGCTCCGTTTCAAGTTTGTCGCAGTCAGACAGCACGGAGTCAGATTTCATGAGAAAACTCAGGAGGCGCCAGCGACGCAGGGGGTCGCGCGGGAAGAGTTGCAAGATGAAAGGGGAACGTGTCTCTTCGAAACTTTTCATATCACGCCGGCGCTGGGATAGCTATGATTCGGACACTTCTGGTATGTCTGATGATTCCCGCTCACGTTCTAACAAGCGCCACCGACGCCGGGCAGGTAAGAGCGGACGAATTCGTACTATTGATGATTCGGGCACCCGTCATGTCAAACTTGATTGGCCACAACATAAGCTGCACTTCCCAGGATATGGAAATAAAGGGGGCGTGGCTAGTGATCAGTTATCCTTGCTAATGTTAGTACACGGCTTTCTGAAGAATGTTCTTTATTCGGACCGGGTTTCGGTTGACGCAGAGCATCAGTTAGTTCATCTGGCAGACCTTACGTTCGATGTTGTGAACTATGACTGGAAGTTAGTTCGGGAAGTCCACGCATCTTTACTATACGGGGTAGGGTTTGGATCGCTCACGTGGGGTAGCCGCGGTACCTTTGATGCTATCAGAGAGAGCCACTACCGGACACAAGCTGGCGCCGCTCGTGGCAACGTGTCGTCATCGAGGGCGGAGCCTGTCAGTGTAGCTTGTGTGGCGGGAAACAGGCCGCGGTATTGTGGCGAGTTTCACTCCGGTACCTGTTCCTGCAATCCGGCCATTGGAGTACACGATGGAATGCCCCAAGACTACACCACGTCTGTAGTGCGTGCTTGATAGTGCGGGACATCCGAGCACCACATCCGACTCAGGATTGCCAGTACAAACCCCGGCCATTTGGCGGCTCCACAGACAGAACAAACCACAACTCCGGAGACCCCGCCCATCTCTCCCAGGGACTCGGTCCTTCACGCGTACTTTCACAAGATGATCAAGTTTAATACATGAAGAGTTCGCGACACACGGTAATCTTCACAATTTTATCGGCGCACTTAGGCCAGTACTAGTGAAATCAAAGCTGAAAATATATACTTGGAGAACGTTACTCGAGAATTATGAACACAGACATACGGATAGTTGGTATTTGGAATTTGTATTTTATAATATATCAATATTCCGTCAGAGCTGTTTAATCCAACGTCAGTTTTGCATCATAGGAATCACTACGTGACATTCAGTCTCTCATTGGTAAGCTCGACATTCTCCACCTGGGCGGTTGTTTATATCTCGAATGTTGAAGCTATTGCGTTCATTACTGCGGAATCACCACAGTCTGCGGTCGTCACGGGACTTCCGATCGGGCTTTCTGTGGTGGCAAAGAGTCATGGACACATACAAAGGTGTATCTATGATGGTTCCCGACATTTCTGTCTATCCGGACGAGTTGGTTATGACTGACGCTGGTGCCACGGGGTGCGGCAGATTTCGCGACTCAGGACAGTTCTTCACAGTGTGTTCTCAGACCACGTGTTGGGGAAGTTCGGATCAAAGATACGCTCGCTTGAGATGTTGATAATCGTCCTCGCAGCCAGGAAATGGGAGCCCGTTGTTTCGGACAGCGTATTTCTTTATACTGTGATAACATGGCCTGACGTTTGTTTACGTGTTGAAGTCGGACGTGATCGGTATCTGCAGCCTGTGCTAATTGTACCGTGATAACATGGCCTGACCTGTGTTTACTTGTTGAACTCGGAAGTGATCGGTATCTGCAACACGGTGCTAATTATATTGTGATAACATGGCCTGATGGGTGTTTACTTGTTGAACTCGGACGTAATCGGGATCTACAACACTGTGCTAATTATATTGTGATAACATGGCCTGATGGGTGTTTACTTGTTGAACTCGGACGTGATCGGGATCTACAAGACTGCGCTAATTATATTTTGATAACATGGCCTGATGTGTGTTTTACGTGTTGAACTCGGACGTGATCGGGATCTACAAGACTGTGCTAATTATATTTTGATAACATGGCCTGATGTGTGTTTACGTGTTGAACTCGGAAGTGATCGGGATCTACAAGACTGCGCTAATTATATTGTGATAACATGGCCTGATGTGTGTTTACGTGTGGAACTCGGACGTGATCGGGATCTACAAGTCTGTGCTAATTATATTTTGATAACATGGCCTGATGTGTGTTTTACGTGTTGAACTCGGACGTGATCGGGATCTACAAGACTGCGCTAATTATATTTTGATAACATGGCCTGATGTGTGTTTACGTGTTGAACTCGGACGTGATCGGGATCTACAAGACTCTGCTAATTGTTTTTTTGATAACATGGTCTGACGTGTGTTTACGTTTTGAAAACGGACGTGATCGTAATCTGTAGCCTGTGCTAGTTATACCGTGATAACATGGCCTCACGTTTGTTTATGTGTTGACCTCGGGCGTGAACGGGATCTTCAACACTGTGCTAGGGAGCTGTACCGTGATAACATGGCCTGTTCAGAGACTGTTCAGAGGCTGTTCAGAGACTGTTCAGAGACTGTTCAGAGATTGTTCAGAGACTGTTGAGGGGCCCAGATGTAACATACACATGTATATTTTAACGTGGCCTGACGTGTGTTTGTAAACTTGTGGAACTCGGAGGCGATTTGAATCTGCAACGCTGTGCTTATTGTACCGTGATAACATGGCCTGACGTGTGTTTATGTGTTGAACTCGGACGTGATCAAGATCTACAGCACTATATGCTAGTTATACCGTGATTACCTGGCCTGACTTGTGTTTGTAAACTTGTGGAACTCAGATTTGATTTGAATCTGCAACACTGTGCCAGTGATATTAAGTTTCCTTATGTTTCAGCGAAAATATTACTTTATGTCTAAATACGGTTTTGACCTTACTAAGCAGTTCACTTTACATGGTTTTGCAGTAAACAAGAAATTTGCTGATCAGAGCCAGGTGGTCTAAGACTTTACAATGTGCAGAGAGAGTGTTGTATGTTCCAGTGATGGAGATTAAGATTTCTCCCTTTTTGTCCTTTATTATTATGGTGTAACATGGCGAACGGCGTTCTGAGGATCACCTACTTAATTAACAAGTTCTATTGAGTACCACGTTAGGGTTTGCTCTAATTTAGAATGTTGACAGTTAAAGAATATTCATAAGTTGACGGCATTAATCTGTATTTGCGAGTTCCCTGAGTTACTAGGTTACGTTTGTGTTATAGAATGGTAACGTATATCCAGAGGAAGAAGATGTCTCAGTAGCGTCGTTGATGGCATTGCAGCGTTTCTAGAGTAACCGTTTAGAGTATTAATCGTTTGGTTACCGTAATATGTTTATAGGTAGTGGGGTGGTGGTGTTTTCTTCTTTATTCGTTTTTTAGTGTATCTATGATTACCTCCATGAAATGTCATGGAGGTTATATTTTACCCCGCGTTTGTCTGTCTGTCTGTCTGTCTGTGTGTGTGTAAACAAAATAACTCATGAACGGTTGGGCGGATTGCTTTCGTACTTTGTGTGTTGGTAGTGTCTGATGAAAGCTGGAAATGATTAGATTTTGGACCCCCTAGCGACTCCCCTTGGTACTGCAGCGCAACTTCCGGTTTTGCTATCTCGGTGTTCTGAACATGCTATGGTCATGATTTTGGAGTATTAGATAGCTCTTGTGCTCGGGAACAAATGACATAAGTTTGGGCCCCCTAGTGTCTAGTTTTGGGATAGCAGGGGCATTTTTGTCAAAAACTTCTGACGAGGATAACTCAAGAAGGGAACAACGGATTTTCATGATTTTTGGTATGTAGGTACCTTAGACAATGTTGTGCAAGATAAGATACTAATTATGCAAAATAGGAGTACATTTGCATAATTAATGAGAATATTCTATCATAGCAGTTTTTTCAATGTATCTCTTGTCCCGGATGTGCTATGGTCTTGACATTTGAATGGTAGATAGCTTTTAGCGTCATGACAAAGTGGGGCAAGTTTCAGTCCCCTAACATTTAATTGTGGAACTGCAGGGGCATTTTGGCAAGACATTCCAAAGAGGATAACTGTAGAAAGGAACGACGGATTGCCTGCATTTTAAGTATGCAGGTAGCTTGGGCAAAGATATTTAAAATGATATGCATTTTATGCAAATGAGGACTTAATTTGCATGATTGATGAGGAAATTGTATAATTCCATTGTTTTGAATAACTGGACTTCAATAAATGTAACACATGTTAATTATGATGGGTGGAATATAAGCAGATACCAAATATGGTAATAAGGAACTTATTTGCATAATTTATGTAAAAATTCAAAACCGCTTTATGATTGATGATGGGAATTTTATAATTGTGACATGTGTACGTTAGTCAATGATGAACAACACCATGCATAAATTATGTTAATGTGTTAGTCAATTGCATGAAATTTACGAAAGCTCTAAATTTTCATGGAGGTATGAGGTCGCCGAACTCTAGTTTTATTTCTTTTCTTTTAGCGGTTTGGCCTTTTATTTTGGTGTTTCTCTCCGAAAAAGTTTTACTGGATTAAACTTTTTCCTTTTTTCTGCCAAACCGTGTCTTTGTTTGAGTTTGTCCGATAATTTGAGAAAAATTTCATTTTGTAATTTTTTTTAATTGATCGCAAACTGTATCTGTCTTTGTTCGGCCCGTTTGCCCTTTGACCCGGAACACGTGAGAGTGACGTCACTCGAAGTTTGCTGGGCAGGCGGGTCGCACGGATCTTCTCTGTTCTCCCTTTTCACCCTCCACCACCCCTTTCTCCGCCAAATGTTATCGAAGGTTAAGAATTTTATTATAGTTGTCGAAGTAGTGTTGTGTTTTTCTCCGAAAAAGTTTTACTGGATTAAACTTTTTCCTTTTTTCTGCCAAACCGTGTCTTTGTTTGAGTTTGTCCGATAATTTAGAGTCTAAGACCATCCTAAATTGATCAACTTTGCTACAATGGCACCTTTGTTATGGCCAAACTTCTGTCACTTATTGTGATAATGGAAAGTTGCAACTGTACGGTCATTTTGGTCTCAACCTCCTTCATGAATGATTTTGTATGTTGTGAAGATTACTACATGTATTAAGAATTTAGCATTGTCTAATATTATGTCATTGGCAGCACATACATGTATAGGAGACCAAAATCAAATCAGCTATAGTAAGTAAGTCAATAAGCAAAGTTGTAGCAAAGTCAAGAATACCTATTACCCTAAAGTCTATGTCGGGAACAAATAAATGGTGTAAAGGATATTATCCACTAGACGGCCAATCAGCTTGCAATAGTAGGTGTCATCAGGCACCCAGGAAATCTCCTCCACAGGACGAGTTATAAACTTCAGGTAACTTTCACTCAGGCACCAGCCGGGCTGTCTGATGTCCTTTAGGGCCCCTGGAAAGGAAAGGGTCACCATGTACCTGTAGTAAAGTGTACCTATAGTGTACCAGCAGTGATATGTCTCTGAAAGTAACAAAACAATGTATATCGTACAATCAAGACTATCCTTACGTACATGTACTGCGCCAATATTCTACAATATGTGCCTTTGTAAAAAAAAGCTAAAATTGAGAAGACGAATCATTTGATGGCTGGGAGCTGCCCAAATCCTACTTTAATACCCCTACTCCGCAAGTTGAGGGACAGAAGATCCATGCAAGTCTCGACCTAGTTCTCACAACTCTCGTGAGAACTGGGTCACTCCGTGATCAAGATGGACTGATAGCCATCGAAAATTTCGAGGTTCGTGTCTTTACCTTTAAAAAGCAGTCACTGCTTGATGAAAATCTGTGTACATACGTGACTAATGAATCTCTTCAATGAATCATTTTTTGTTTTCCAGATACTCTCCATACCAATAACAGCAGCCACTAGTTTCCTCTTGAGCGCAGGTCTGTCCCGCAGACGCTTCTCGTAGTAGTGCAGAGTGTTGTACAGGTAGGTGACGGGCCTGTCGTGGAACTTGTACAGACCCCCCAGGTGGTCCAGCAGGGTCTCCAGGGACTTGGACACGGGCGGCAGCTCCAGGAAACGGTGGATCACGATATCAAACACCTGGAAATCAAACCCAATTGGCCGTAGGTAAATACATTGCATTATAGCGACTTGTCTACTTCAAGCCTCTGTACCACATTCAAGACCCCCCCATGATGAGTTTGCTCATTTGGCTCACTCCCCAGCCAAGGTTAGTGCTGGGTTGGGAGTAGCCTTAAAGCTATCATATTCTTGCACCATTTTGCTTCTTGGGTCACATCAAAGCTGAATATGACCTTCCCCAATTTGTTTTTTCAAAATCTAACAGTCAGCTGGCTCAAGTAATTTTTAAAGGCTAGTAGGTGTTACCTCATCAACCAACCAACCAACAACCAAAGACAACCTTGCTTGCAGCTCTCGACCATGATCTGGAGAGCGTTGGGAGGCCATAGTCCCCTATGTTTGACAGGGGCCTTACATACATGTGCATGCACCTTTTGCACCTACATATACATCATTTTCAAATCTTAGTCCACATGACAGATAATATCTTCTATATCTTGTGAAACATATAAACTATTATTGAAATAGTTTAATAGATCATTCCTTGACAAAGACTGGTGCTGTTCAGTCGAAAATTTGGGTTAGTCCAATTTTTGTGTTGGATATTATAGTTTAACTATTTCAATAATGACTTCTACCAACACAAATGAACTTTCAAGTTAAGGTTTATAAGCTGATGTCTTTGATAAGTTTTGCACATAAAACGCTCAATATTCATGCTGTGTCTCTACACACAAACAACTCTCCACAATATACATTTGAAAATATTTCCCTTTATTTGCTGTATAGAACTTATCAGAACTGTAGTTATGTATGTTACATTTGTACTTACTGGAAGGAATCTTAAGCAGACATTTCCAAAATAGATGGGTAAGTATGGCTGTGCTGATGTCTGGGACCCCGAGGCCAGCTCCTGCAGGCCTTCGAAATAAAACTTCTCTGGATGTCTCTGGATAACAGCATTGGAAACATTCAACAACAATGAGTAAAGAGAAATAAAAAAAAAACACTACTTTCATGCAAAAGGCAGTACAGCTAGTGGACCTTTAATACCTTTGCCAATAATATGTTTTAAGTAGCATTTGTGCGTGTGTGCGTTCTGTGTGTGTGTCTGTCTGTCATTACTATAAAAACTTGACTGGGTGGATTGTCTTTAAGTTGATATTTGATTTGTAGGTAGGTCTTGTTTCTTCTGTACATACATTTGTTTCTTTAAAAAAAAACTAAAGGTACATTGAATCTAGTACATGTATGAGTATGTAATGGAAATATATAACAATTACTCTTCTGCCAGATTGGTATCGCTTGACTCTTACTGAAGAACACAAAAAAGGTCAACTACATGTGGCATTACACGTGTGAAAGTAAAGTCAAGAAGTTTAAAAAGTTTTGAACTTTGAGCAATTCAGCAGAAAAGATAGAAAATAGCGTAGTATACTGACCCTGTGAAAGTTCATATGTCTGCTGTGCCAGTCCGTCTGCAGCCAGTGCTCCGGGGAATTCTCCTTGACAAAGTCGTTGACCCTGTTGCGGAACTCGGAGGGCTTGAGCAGCAGCAGCTGGATGATGAAGAAACAGACTTGGGCCTCGTTGCCCTCGTGACTTCGCATGGCCTGAAATGAAGGGAATGCCTGGCATTGTGCCACATTGTATGGAGTGAATTGTTGAATAGATGAATTGCAACATAAATATTTCTCCAAAAAGGAGAAAAACGTCAGAAAGAATCAAATTCAAATCAAAAAGCAAATGTCAATTGCACAACACATTAATAAAAGCGCAGGTACGTGACAAAATTCATCAACATTATGACAGACTGCATAGCACAACTTACAATACAGCTAAACAGTAATGTATACACTCGTTGGGTTTCGTTGCAGCCAAACCAATAAATAAAAATAAATGTATACACTCAGGTGTAATGACATTGAAATCTTTACACAAATCAATTCAATTACTATGAGCACAAAAAATAAGCATCTAAGGGATGATACTAAGAAAGATATTCTTAAAATTCAACCCAACAGATGGAAAAACAAAATTGTATGAGCTGGCCTACTAAATTCAACATTCAACTAAAATCATTAACTTCAATCAAATCAATCCAACAGCATACTCTATTATGAAATGTTTGAGGTGGCTTTACTTTCAGTGACCTCTTACCATACAAAAATGTGCTTCGTATTTCTACAGTACATTAGGATGGTGAAAATCTCATGTCCTCTACTATTGCAAAATTAATCCTCCCAAAAATCTATGAATTTCCAGTAGTTAGTAGAAAGAAGAGTGTCCTTACCAGGGCTAGGATGAGCCTGTCCAAGGTAACGATGTTGTATTTCCAGATCATGTCATTCAGGATCTCAATGCACCTGGGGGCAAGGTGGGCATGTGGTTAGGGTTTTGAGTCCTATGGTGTACATGTAGGTGTATATGGATTGTTATTAGCTGCATTGACTGTTACCACCTATAAAGTATAAAAGGAAAAATAACAGTGGTTCCTGAACAATTTTAGTATGATCCATACTTTCTAAATTCAGAATGGTGCAGGTAAAATGTCTGGTGCAGGTAATTTTCAATGTTACCTGCACCAGTGCAGGTATGCAAAAAAAAGTATTTCGAGCCTGATTCTGTAGCAGGCCTAGCCTGGGTACCATCCGGAAAGAAGTTTGCTCCGGCGTTCTTTATATACTATATACACTCAGTCGCTTCTTTCTCTGACATTCATTATACAGTTCACTGTATATGTCGCTTCTTTGCTGTTCCGTCTGGGATCCCGGACCACTTTAACATCTGTAATCGTCCAAATTTTGGACGCCAGCCCCGATTGGTCCCTACACATTTTATTACACAGCGAATTATAGAATGGGCTCAAGTGCTCATTTGAACAGGCATTCCAACACCCGAAATGCACTCCGGTTGCTTGGGTAATGTCTGTTGTCATCAAACAAGCGCTCTAGAGCTCATCAACTGTATCTGTATCTGTATCTATATAGCCGGTATAACCGCCGTTCGGCGTAACACACCAGCTTCGCAGGCACGCGGCGCGGCAGTAGCTGGTTATATTACACCGAACGACTCGTTACCCCTAACTTTTGCACATCTATCTGCAAGCGTTCTTTAAAACTACCGAGAGAAGATGCCCCTACTGTACTTGGTGATAACAAGTTCCACTCTACGATAGTTCTGGGAAAGTACGAATTTTTGAACACATCAATCCTAGGTTGGTAACTCTGGTATTTGAAGGCATGACTGTTTCTTGTTCTTTTTTGAGCTGGTATGAGATACTTATCCGTTGGTACGTCCACCAGTTTATTGGTCATTTTGTACATCATGGTAAGTCTGGACATTTTCCTTCTGTCTTCAAGTGACATCCACTGCAAATCTGTTTTTATTTTGGTAACATTAGAATCCCTGTTATAGTTGTTTGTGCAGAATCGGGCAGCTTGGTTCTGTACCCTTTCAAGTTTATCTTTGTCTTTCTTTGTATACGGGTCCCATACTGTAACTGCCGTTAGCACCAAACAGTTTGAATGTGCAGGTCTGCAGACGGATAGCAGAATCAAACATACATTTGTAGGAGTAATCTACTATCCAGGTTATAGCAGGACCCAAAGTCGTGTCCTTTTAATCAAGGGAAGGCACCAGCCACTTACTAGTAGGGTTTCCTACCTGGCTAAATTGACATTTTGACCTTCCATTGTATTCTCATTAATGACTGGACTCATTAAAGAATGGAGTCGTAACAAAGATTAATAGATGGGCATGAAAGAATTCTAATTATGATTTTTTGGACCTTATGGATGACGTCATCAGGTTTTATTGCCTCTTATATTATTTTCTTTTATGATAAAATACAGCACTTCGGTACATACCATTACAATAAAACTATGTTTTCCATGTGCATTAAATGATAAAATCTTTCATGCCATCATCCATATGATCCAAAAAACCATATTTAGAATTCTTTCAAGCCCATCTATCAATATTTGTTACAATTACATTTTTTCTTCATTGATGAGAAAACATTGAAAGGCCAAAGTGCCAATTTAGTCAGGTCGGAAACCTTAATTCCTATTTGACTCGTTAAAAATGAGTTGCTAGCTTCAGTTAGGGACGTCCTCTAGGAACTGGAAGTCACACCTCAAGCATGTTAAAGAACATATCACACTGGTGCAGGTAACATTGAAAATTACCTGCACCAGACAAATTTTACCAGCACCACTCTGAATTTAGGAAGTATGGATCATACTAAAATTGTTCAGAAACTATTGCTATTTTGCCTTTATACTCTATAGGCATCTCCTATAGGTGGTAACAGTCAATGCAGACAATCCATATACACCTACATCATAGGAGATTTATGCATAAAACCAGTATATGGACCAGTGCAGGCTAGGTGGAGGTAGACACCTCCAATTTTACCTGCACTAACCTGCATATACAGGTGGTATTTTGAGCCCTGGAGTAGGATACCAGCATGATCGTGGATCAAATTTTACAGTACTGTCTTATCCTGCTTGTACTTTTTGTACAAACTGGTGTGTTGCGCCTTATGGCAGTTTACCAGTTATGTGAAACAAACAAACAAATAAACAAACCTGTTGACGTGCTGGCCACCCACAGATGTGGAGAACTCGTACACGAGGAAATCTGCGAAGGTTCTGATGTGTGATGTCAGGGAGCGGGCTCCAATCCTCTCCATGATTCTGGGCAGAAAATACAAAGTTCAGCTCCTGTGCTATAAGCTTGTTCATAGGTAAAACTGTGCATGTACAGTGAGATGCATTGTGGGCAATACATGTAACATGTATGTCAAAAATGATTCCAAAATTCAGACAAGGGGTCTTGAGTTATGGGAGCAGACACAGAAGCACAACAGTTACCAAAAACAGTACACCTGTTGAAGGTGAACCTCCTTCCCAGAGGTAATAATAAGGTACAACGTAATAGTAATACAGTATGGTTGAATACATACATGTAGATGTGCAATGAAACATCAGGCCTGGTACAGGTAACGTTACAGGTGCCTGTACCTATACAGCAAAGCCCATTGCCTGAAAGATCTGTTGTTTATCAGTTATGCTTTCCTTGGTTGTCACTTTGGTCACGTCTGGTGTCGCATGAGGCCATGAGGTTAGAAGATGAATCTAAAACATTCTAATTTCAAAGATGACCCTGATTTCAAGTTTCAGCACAGCATTTTACGTCTTTACAAGTGCTAAATTTGTCTCTGTGGTGGGATTCATGCATCTTTAGTTACAAAATAAACAAATACCTGGTGTAAATTTATATTGGTACAGTATCTGTACTTCATGATCTGGTATTTTGGACCCGTACCAAATTGATTTTCATCGTACAGTACTGGCGCTGCGTGGTGCTACACAGCCCTACCTGACAGCCACAGGACTGATCCTGTCAGACTCCAGCAGCATCTTCCACAGGAGGCACAGGAACAGGGGCGGGGCACCCTGGATGGTGAAGTGTTGGACCGTCTCATTCTCGTTTGTCATCGACTTCCACTTGCGGAACTCGTCTTCAACATTCTTCTTCAGGTTCAGCCTGTTCTCCACCTGGACTGGATTCTGGAACACACATGTTCAAAAGGTGCTGTTGGTCAGTGTCAGAACCAAGGGAAAATTACAGAAACTACGCAAAAAACTCCAGACTTTGCATAAGGTGCAGAATCCCTAACTACTAAATGTAACTACACACAAGTGACACAACTAAGTAACACAATGTAAAACCAAATCAGTAGTCTAAGAGTAAAAGAAAAAGTTATGTCTTCGATTAAGTTCCAGAGCTATCAACCCTGGCTTATTCCCGAGAACCATAATAATTATTGTAGAGTGGTATTTGTTGCCATTAAGTACAGTATCTTCCTCAGTCAGTTTAGGTAGCTTTAAAAATGCTTCCAGGTACAATTGCAAAGGTTAGGTGTAACAGGTTCTTCAGTGTAATATAACCAGCTGCTGCTGTGCTGCATGCAGTGAAGGTTCTTTTACTGGCTATACAGGTACATATAGATACAGATTTAGTAAGAAGTGCTTGGCAATGCACATCCAGTTTGCCTATATTGTCAATAACACTAGTTCACATATATGTATGGCATTTTTTCATATGAGTAATTGACTGACACAAATCTGGAAAAACAATAAACCAAGATTTCTTTCAGATCTGTTTTTTTCTGTTTCTCTTGTGAGCATCAGCAGTACTCATGACCTCTATGCACTACATGCACGCTACAAACAAGTTAGACCCTTCAGTACATATCAGTACGCAGTACTGATGCTGAAAATACCTCAGGCATCGGAGCAGGACTTTGGTCCCTTCCAGTAGCATGCAAGTCAGGTGAGCAACACAGCCGGGACCTGAACTCACAACCTCTTGGTCCAGAGACACTAACTAACAGGTTATGCAAGCTACCGACAAAGTTGAAAGACGTTGAAGAGGTTCATCACGTATGCACACAGTTACTACCAATTTTCTTCCAACAGAGACTGTTTTAAAGGTAAGAGTGTACCTCAAAATTTTCGATGTCTGACAACACATCTTGATCACGGAGAATGACCCAGTCTCGATCTTGCGAGAGAACACCCTACTCCGTAAGGAGGCGGGAGGAGGGGGCAGATGATCTATGCAAGCCTGACCTAGCCTCGCGTTCTCTTGCAAGATCAAGACTGGGTTATTCTCCGTGATCAAGATGTGCTGTCAAATATCGAAAATTTTGAGGTATGTAGGTTACCTTTAAAACAGTCACTGTTGGAAGAAAATTGGTAGTAAAAGTTGAAAGAGTTTTTCACCTGTTTGAAGAACTGCTGTAGAGCGGGCGGGAAGCAGGACAGGGTGTGGGTGGCCCAGTTGTGGGGGGTGTTGGACATCAGGGTGGTGAGGATGTCCTTACACCAGTTACCCGACAGAGTCTCCGAACCTACATGGTACAACACAGTCAGTGCACTTTTTTTACAGAAGAAAAAAACTTTATTGCACGACAATTGTACACGGCACAATGTATGGCATTACACACTATTACACAAAGTACATAATAGAGCTATAGAATAAAGCTTAACATCTTAGTTAACATAACAATAAGGGCTAACATAATTCTTTGATATAGTATTGAGATGGAGGGGGCTAATCATTAGTACCTATACAGCATTAGGAAGGTTAGACATCCAGGTAAACTAACAGGTAAAGACAAATCAATCCCTACGACTGGCAGGATTTGGAGATAACTTCTGGATGTTGCGAGTGACATCTGTTACTTTTCTTCAGTCTCTCTAGAGTTAAGTAAGAGGAAGACTTAGAGTGACTCATTCTTGTGACGCTGAAGAAGACTGATGGATGTCACTTTGACTACAAACATTTCAAAGTAATTTATCTGTCTCATCCAGTTGTAGAGATTAATTTTTCTTTAAATTTCACACAGAATATAATTATGTATGTTGATAGATTGTGTCTGTCTAAATATTTGTAGAATTCTTGAAAATGTCATATTAGGCCAATAGGCCATGTTGCAGAAACTCAATGCAGGGCAGTGCTAGTTTAAGCATTTATAAAAGAAATATGCAAAACTGAAGGTTGCTAACACTAGTTCAACTTTTATCATCAATCATCATCTTTGCCACATGTCAGTCAATATTCACCTTTATCTGTGGAATAACCTATATCCATTGTTATTAAAGACAGGGTATTTAGGGATCTAAAGACGACTGATGGTGCAATATTTTGAAAATATTACAATTTGAAACCACCATGACTCCATTTCCCCAATGCCTAGTTTAGAAAAAACAACGCACATAGGTTACCCTGCAGATACAAGTGAGCTAGTGTTACATACATGAACTTCCAAGATAACTTCGAACATAACATTTTGTTTCGTTGGGTTTCAAAGAACATCCAACTAAGTTGAGATTTGGGCTAGTTTGGGACACAGGCATTTGAGGTACACAAATTGGACTATGGCCATTATTGTTTTTGAACCCTATAGAGTCTGGACCACAAACATACCTGTAACATGCATGGCTCTTGCTAGGGTTAACACCAGTGCTCGATTTAGCTCCTCAGATTCAACAGAGAGGATCTGTTTGGGGTCGTTGAGGAACCTGGACAGCTGTGGCTGGACTTCTGCACTCCCCAGACCAGTGATGAGCCTCAGGGCAGTGCTCTCCACACTGCACATTTGGAGTCAAGGTAAAGGTTTAGGTCAAAACTATAAAGCCTCCATATCAGGCTCTACCAGTCAGGCTTTTTTTCTAAAGGCATATCTTTTTTATTGCACCCGGCATCAATTTATTCATCAAATAAACTGATAAATCTCCCTCTGACTGGCCACTAATAAATAATAAAACAATATACTATGCATTTCATTTAGCTGAAACTGTTTTTTCCTCTAAACCAAAGAAAAAATATTCCACAAGTCTATCTAATATTCTCTCTCCTGCCTACATAAAAAGGTCAAGCAGTAGAACCTTGGACAAAGCATCACACATTGTAGTTCGACGAGGCTTCGCTATGGCTCCCGTGTTAAAGCCCATAACCAATACAGATTTGGTGCCAAGGTTATCATTCTCCCACACAGAACCTATACAATATACCATAGGACTAATTGCTGATCGAGTCTGAGGTGCCCATTTTGTGTGCATGACCTAACTGGTACGCCAATCGGGGTATAAAGCCTATGGGTTTTCTTTAAAATACATAAAGTCAATTCTGTGATTGGTTGCTAGCTGGTTAGAGGACATGCCCACAAAAGTGGAAATGTCAGCCCGGTTTAGTAGAGCCTACCAAGGCGGACCTTTTGCGGCTGTAGATCACGGTAATTGTCGGACTGTGAAGGTCCAAGTAAAAAAACACCACTGTGCAATTGTTGTACATTCTAAACCTTGAGTATTTACAGCTAATTATATATGCATACTATATAAAAGAAATGAACGCATGCCTGGCAAAATGAATTAAAAGCGTACATTCACTCCGTGAACACCAACCACAATCAGAAGCTAAAGATGCATGTAAGCAGAGTTATGGGAATTGGAGAGTTTCCAATGCGGGAAATGCACCAACTTTATGGTGCATTCCCGCCACAGGAGAGCGCGGGTTCCTGTTGCTTCCCGGTGGAGAGATTCCCGTACGGGAACCCGCACTTCCCCGTGGAGAGATTCCCGCCACGGGAATCCCTCCCCGTGTGGTGCTTTTTCCGCACGGGAATATCTCCAATTCCTGTGAATCTGCCTACCTCAAAGATGCCATGTACCAGACAATTTTGAGCAGTATTCACAACGTCATTTCCAAATCTGAGTTTTGATTGGCTAAATTCGGAAGAAACCAAAAACGGCTACAGATTTAGAAAGTCTTCCTTCTTGGGAAGACTTAACAATGTTCATAACGAGTAGTGATTGGCTACTGACCAGAGATGTAGCTGGTTTTGGTTGGTCTGTTTATAATGAGTAGTGATTGGCTACTGACCAGAGATGTAGCTGATTCTGGTTGGTCTGTTTATGAGTAGTGATTGGCTACTGACCAGAGATGTAGCTGGTTTTGGTTGGTCTGTTTATGAGTAGTGATTGGCTACTGACCAGAGATGTAGCTGGTTTTGGTTGGTCTGTTTATAATGAGTAGTGATTGGCTACTGACCAGAGATGTAGCTGGTTTTGGTTGGTCTGTTTATAATGAGTAGTGATTGGCTACTGACCAGAGATGTAGCTGATTCTGGTTGGTCTGTTTATGAGTAGTGATTGGCTACTGACCAGAGATGTAGCTGGTTCTGGTTGGTCTGTTTATGAGTAGTGATTGGCTACTGACCAGAGATGTAGCTGATTCTGGTTGGTCTGTTTATGAGTAGTGATTGGCTACTGACCAGAGATGTAGCTGGTTTTGGTTGGTCTGTTTATAACAGGGCTTTAGCCAGCTCGAGATTTTTTTCCGTCAGCCAATTCCCATTGACGGAAAATTCCTGTCAAGAATCTTTTTTTTTCCGTCATCGCGTAAAAATTTCCGTCATTGACTGCGAAAATGTCTACCTCGTCCGATATAAATGTTGTCATTGGGAGAAAATATGACACCACGCTGACGTTTTGTAATAATGTGAACAGTAAAACATCGTTTCTTTGCGTTTTCCCCGCAAAAACACGGCGCTAAAATCAACTCGCGGGGTATGCAAATCTAACATTACATATTCTCAATACGCACTGTTGATTGGTTGATCGTAACATCTGGAGGGGCGTCTCCTCAGATCCCGCGCTCTGATTGGTAAAGCTATGGATACCGACCCACGATGCACCGCGCGCACCAGCGTTCAAATATTTTATTTGTGTGAAAATGTTACATTTAAAGGCAGGAGAACGCTATATTTTTCTATTACACAACAATTTTCTAATTAAGAACACAATTACTCAAAGACTCTTTTGAGAAAACATGCATTCATATACGGATTTATGGTGCATTTGGGGAATTAACCCGGAAGTGTGCCAACAACAACGTGGCGTGGGTATCTCATCTGTGTCGCTGCAAAATTAGCGTTTTCTCGTCAAAACAAAAACAAAATTCCCGCTGAAGAGAACCGTGCAACATTTTAGATCCTAAAGATTATGTTTTTGATCAAACTATTTGTGGATAGCATGATGTGCCGGTTCTTTTAGCTGCGACTGGCACCTTGCGTTGTCGCAAGCGGCGCGGCTGGGCGAGCGAAAATAATTTGTACGGCCAGCCCCGGCACACTAGCGTACAAGTTAGGTTTTGATGAGTGTCAAGATTCCAAACAAAGTTCGTAGAATGCACTGTTCTTGGAGTGAGACCTTGAAAAACGGGTTTTTAATGAGATTATCGTATGCGAAAGGGTGCCGACACACAATCGTCAACAATCATGACAATAGCAAAACAAACAGTGTGTCTGGCTTTCCGACAATGGGCTGTCCAGGCGTCCCCAGGCCGTAGCTTCCCTCTTTTCAACTTGGCCTCCTTGCTTCAATCAACAATTTTTTTTTTCCGTCAAGGTTGACGGATTGGTTGAAATTTTTTTCCGTCACACGCAGCAAATTTCCGTCAATTGACGGAAAAACGGACGCTGGCTAAAGCCCTGGTTTATAATGAGTAATGATTGGCTACTGACCAGAGATGTAGCTGGTTCTGGTTGGTCTGTGGGACAGCAGCCAGGGAGTGCAGGTGGGACAGCAGCTGTACCCTGTAGTGTGGCTGGATGTGGTGCAGTCTGTAGCTGAACATCTCCAGTAGGGTGTGCAGGATACCCCACGCATGGCTCTTGAACACGTTGGGTAACAACTGACCTACAGGTAAGCAGAACAAAGGAATATTTCTCGTATGATATTCTTAGCAGGGAAAGTGTAGAGGTTAGCCTGGGTACCATCCGGAAAAAAGTTCGCTCTGGCATTCATTATATACTATATACGCACTGTCACTTCTAGCTTTGGCATTCATACATTTTATGTTTTTCTCTGCTATTCCGTCTGGGATCCGGACCACGTTAACGTCTGGAATCATCCAAATTTTGCAGGCGCTGATTGGTCCCTACACATGAGCGAATTATGGAATGGGTTCAAACGCTCGTTCAAATCGGAAAAGCCCTCTGTCCCCTAGCGCATGCGGGCCCCGGGCTGTTGTCATCGAACGAGTGCTCTAGAACCCATTCCATAATTCGCTCATTAACTGACCTTAGCAACAAACGGTTTGAATGTGCAGGTCTCCAGACGGATAGCAGAAGGGAACATAGGAGCGAACTACTATCTGGGTGGTACCCAGGCTATGTAGACTTTGTAGAGGTCACAGGGAAAACAAAACCACTGCATAAGTTATGAGATCATTGTAAAGCCTTCTAGTAAGTTCTTACTGATGAAGCCTTTGATGCCCAGTGACTCTATCTCCATGTAGACCAGCAGTCGGCTGTAGGTCTCCACCAGGGCTGGGGCCAGGGCCAGGTTGGACTTGGTCTGGGCCAGTTTGATCACACGGGTCACAATACTGTGGATCAAGCTGGGAGGAAAATGGCATATTTATAACCTTTACTAATAACATTGGCATGTTATTACAGCAACAATTGTATATTCTCATATGGAAACAACAAGTAACAAAAACATTGATGCTACAACATCTTCTTAACTTGTACGTTAAAAAGGTCATTCAAACTTATCTTAACTGGAAATGGTTCGAAATCAAAATAAAAGTTATTTTGGTACGTGAAAGATGAATCAATGTTATATACTACTTCATATGTGGTTGTTATGATACTGAAATCATCTATTTAATAATTCATCTCAAAACAGGTGGGTAGCCACTACAACTTTTGCCAGCACTATCAGTAACTGTTATATAAACTTCTTACTCTATCCATTTCTTTACATTACATTGCACCATAAGTAACATCATTTACTTCTGTTATGAGCCAAGTACCTGAAATAGAAAATAAAAGACAACAACATGAACACTGCTGTACCTCATCTTGGCATGGACTGTCAGTGAATCCAGGAGGTTCATGGGTAATGGTGCCGTTGGTCCTGAGGCGACAACACTCCCGGGGCCTGGCAGGGGGGTGGTTGTCTTCCCGGAGCCGTATATAGTCTCCACCAAAACCCCCATGGGGAGCGCAAAAAACTCAGTATTGGTGCTATCTAAAGAAGGGAACATAATGGAAGATTTTGACAAATATGCCATTGTAGTTCCAGAGCAAGCTGCTAGAGCTCGAGGGCTGTTCTTAAGTTATGATGACCACGAATATCCGGAAACACAAACAGACACACACACCAAAAACTATACTACATGTACTAGTAGTACCTCCATTTTCATGAAAAGGTAATAATAATACATTAAAATGGAGTACGAAAGTTCAAAAAACGACAAAATAGCAAACTTTAAGGTACAATTATAAGTGTAATATTATACAGTAACTGTTGAATCTGATGATAGTCTTCCCAGACTAGCTCCTTGTTTGCTCCAAACTTTTGATCAGTTTGATTTTGAAAATTTGAATTTATCGAAATTCTATATGTTGACTGTACCATCAGATTCTGCTACTTACAAGCATTGCACAGGACTGCTATTCTGTAGTCTGACATGGGGAGATTCTTGGCCCCTCCTCTCAAACTCTGTTGTAGAAACCTGACAAAAACAACAACTTGTGAAGGTCCAACATTACAATCTATGGACCAATAGGCAAAGATTATTAATGAGTCTTCTTGTGGCAGAACCAAAATATTAAGCTTCCTGTGCTGTCACTTTTACAGTAGATGTACTATGCCAGGGCTCTAGCCAGCGTCCATTTTTCCGTCAATTGGCGGAAATTTGCTGTGTCTGACGGAAAAATTCTAAAACCAATCCGTCAACCTTGAAGGACAAAAATCCTTGGTGGAAGCTACAGGCAGCTTGGGGACGCTGTCCACGGCCGTAAAAGCCACACACTGTTTGTTTTGCTATTGTTATGATTGTTGATAAAGTGTGTCAGTGCCCTTTCGCATACAATAATCTCATTAAAAACCCGTTTTTCAATATCTCAGTTCAGTCTCTCTAACTCTGGAATAGGGTTTTCGCCAGTGCTGTCTCCAGGACCCGTCCCTCCGTCCCTGGACGGAAATTTACTTGTTGGGACGGAAAAAAATTTCAACCATTCCGTCCCAAAAAAATCATAATTTCATCATCTTCATGACATAAAAATGCAGTTTCGTAAGCTTAAAATGGCAGATTCAATAACTAAAATAGCCTTCCGAACCAAATCGGCAGTGTGCTATTCGCGTGGCGCAAAAGAAGGCGGGGCTGCGGCGTTATCTTACCTTACCACTGTGCCTGACCACAGTTGTGGCTCTTTAGGCTAAAGTCCCAATGTCGACTAGCACCACAGTCCAAACATAAACTACGGGTGAGACCAGGACTCTTGAACTGATGATGTGGCGAACACGCGGTGTACGCCTGTTCTTTTCATAAACATTTTCCAGACACGCCCTACTGGCGAAAGTTCGGGGTTTGGCAGAAATCAGCTTCTTTTCGTACGTAGGCCGCCCGAGCTGTGGGCGGAGAACGCATCCCGCCCAATTTGTTTCCATATAGTAAAAGATGTGTGTGTACTGGTGTATGAACAAGCATGACAAGAAAACATCTGTAATGATCGATATCACTTTTTTTCTATGTTTTATTTTGCAATGCCGATCGGAATCACGAGGCCCTTGTACGTTTTCAAATCAACATTAACGGGAAACTGCACTTCATTATGAACCTGACACGGCAGTTCAGAAATTATCTTTCTTTACTCGGCCGTCGTGTGTGTATCGGTGGCCTCAGTAGACCGTCACACTTGTGATCTCCATAGTTCTACAACCATCAACAAAGGAGGTTTTCCCCCTGGTGCAAACTGTAAACAGACGGTAAAACCATATTCTCACCGTCTACGTCTACGATGTGACGAAGCCACGGCCGGTTCTTGCGACATTTATCTTCAAAAGCACGTTTTTGCTTGGAGTTGGGACCGAGTTCGCAGCGCCGTGTTCGTAAAGTTCCGCGTTTCATCGTGATTGACATGATGTTACCGCTTTGTCCACGCCGCTGCTGCCTGTGATTGGTGGGAAGTTGATTGAATTTGTAGAATTATGACGCACGCCCTGTCGCAGGCGCTACTTCAAAAGGCTGCCGCCGATGCTGCTACCATGGTAACATGTCTAGCCGCGTTTTCCAACTCGCTGCTGTTACAGCTTACATACATATTTTTCGAGGGAATGTAAACCTGTTTTCACGGGAAAATATCAGGAATCGATCTTGTATATTTTTTGCCGATCTTCCACTAAAATTATACGGGAGTAGCCTGCGACGGTATTCTTACCCAGCGCTGTAAACATGATCGCTGTTGGCAATTTTCCACCGATCTGCAAATCTGTACCCTTTGGACGGTGCTGGACGACGAGCAGAAAGGTGTTCAATTTTATCGAGAAATGCACATTCCTTTCAATACGATCTTACGATATCTTACAAGCTGAAATGCGTCAATGGACCTCGGCCAATAATGCCAACACCCGCGGCGTTATCCAGCCCTAGAGCTATTCACAAATTATCAACAAATACGTAAAAATGACGACGAAAAAGTATCATGCAAAGTTCAGAGTGTAAACGCAACACTGCTTAACGAACAAAATATTTCGTCAGCGAAATGCCGACCAAGGGGCGGGCAGTCGGAACAAAGCCTTTTGTTTCGACATCGTGGGGTGTCGGTAGTCCTACTTTACGAAATGAAATTCTGCCTCTAAAAATACGTGAAATAGCGTTTTAGAGGGTTTGAATTTTCAATTTTTCTCGGGGGAGCATGCCCCCGGACCCCCCTAGTTTGGCGAGCGCCTGCGACGCTCGCGTCGGGCCTTCGGCCCGATCCCCCCCCACCCCAATGTTGGGGACGGAAATAAATTTAAAGCTGGAGACAGCACTGGTTTTCGCAGTTTTCACGACAATGGGAATTGGCTGACGAAAAAAAAAATTCGAGCTGGCTAGAGCCCTGTACTATGCAGTCAAAAACTTCTAGTGCCATTGTTCAATGTAACTGTTACATAATAATAACCAATTATCGAACAGAAAAATAATCTGCATTTTTTCAAAACTGTAATATTTTTCTGTATCCCTGCCATAAGTCAACAGCATGAAATAATGTCAGATGGACAGTGTACTACCCCTGTCACATTATCCACGATCTTCGGGCGTATCGATGGAAGATCGGCCATATCTAAGATCGACAGAGGGTTGGGCATATTTTTCACCTGAAAACCGTCCCTGTCGAGCAATAATTGTTTCAACAGTAATGTTCCAATGTCCGAATCAGTTGATAGAATTTTCAAACGTGCCGTGCTGGTGTGCACAGAAACCAATCAAATTATTCAATAGAGGCCAGTGTGATAAACTTCGAAGCCTGTGTGATACAGCTTTTGATCACACGGTCACGAAACGTCCTGTATCGAATGTTATCGCGGCCCAGGCATGACATAAATGTACTTACTCCAGTTGAGACTTGAGAGCCTGTGGGATCGGCCTCTGTAGTTTGGAGTCCTCGTTCTGTGCCTTCTTGTTCAGATGAATCCAGATGCAGGTCATGGCGAAGGCATGTGTGGACTGGGGTTTATTGATGTCAGGAACCTGGCAAGGTGGTGGGACAGTGGTCTTATGATTAGGGCCACTCAAAATCTAAGGTTCTGGATTTGAATCCTTTAAAAAAAATTTTAAGTTGCCCATACATCTGTGAAGATGCTTAGGGGTGGCCCCCATCTTCATTTCTAGTAGCCCTAATGGGCCACACATTTGTGCAAGTCGCTACAGCAGGGGGCTGGTCCACTGGTAGTGGTGTGTTTAACTCCCATACTCTTCCTCATTAGTGCTGAGCGCTAAGCAGAGAAAGCAGCATGTACCATTTTTAAAGTCTTTGGTATGACTCGGCCAATAATCGAACTCCCGACCTGCCGAATGCAAGGCGAACGCTCTACCCACTAGGCCATTGCACCGGTGAATCCCTTGCAGACCCCAATATTGTGCTCCATACACCTATTTCCTCACTTGGTTCAGGTGAAAATGTGTGCATGTAGTTGTACTACCTAGCTAGTTTGGTTAGGACTTACTTTCAGACGAAACATGCTGTACAATTCAGCCCACAGGCTGCAAACAAGATTTCACTCCACATTACTGCATTGTGAAAATACATTCAGTCTACTACTACTACTACTACTACGCTAATTCACCTTTATTTGGTGGTTAACCTATAACCGTTGTTTAAAAAAAAACAATATTCAGGGATATGAAGTCAAAGGATGTTTGTTTTAAGATTGTGATATTTTCAACAAATTGCAGTTTGAAACCACCGTTGACCTGACATCCCTAAATACATCCTGTATTCATAAACAACGGATATAGGTTACGCCACGGATAAAGGTGAACCAGCGTTACTACAACAACTGGAAAATGTTAAAGAACACTTATCGAAAGAGTAGGGGTGTTAGCATTAGGGGATCAAACCTTGCAGTCTGGTCTTACACAGCTTATACCCACATGTAACACTAGTTCACCTTTATTCGCAGGGTAACCTACATGTATATCCGTTGTACCTAAAAACAGGATATTTAGGGATATCACGTATATGTGAGGTGTTTTCAAATTGCTTTTTTTCAACATAATGCAACTTGAGACCACCATCCATCGGCTTGATATCCCTAAATACCCTGGTGTTAGAATAAGATACAACGGATAAAGGTTACCCTGCAAATAAAGGTGAACTAGCGTTACATGTAATGTAGGAAACTGGTGTGTTATGACTAATGGCATTTACTGGTTTATGCAAAACAAACAAACAAACCTGAATGCTTTCCTTCTCAGGGTACAGCAAGTCGTACAGCTTCATCACTGGGAGGAAGTCACTCAGCTGTGATGGGGAAAAGCTTTCATAAGTAACTACATCCACATCTTGTGTGCTTACTAGGGGTGGGTACCGGTACAGAAAATTCAGGTCCAGGTCCGGTTCAGGTTCAGAGGATCAGAGGACCTGAACCTGGACCTGATTCAGTATGTGAGAACTTGTGAATGGACGATGCACAAAACAATGGTCTATTTCGCAACAAAGAAATCTGTTTTGTAGAGTATTCGACTCCCACTGGCATTTTAAAATACTTACTGCCTCTGTACTATTGACTGTAAAACTTGGTAAATGACTATAGACTCTACTCTACTTCGCCTTTGTTACTTTCCTTGACCGGTGTGATAAGCCCCGAAACGTATGAATGCATGATCATATAATAGTGTTAATTTTCCAATAGGTCCAACATCTGGTCCACCAAATTTTTTCAGGTCCGTTTTTTCTGGACTGGTCCAATAAGAAAAAAACGGTTTTGTACCGGTACACTGTACTGATACCCAGCCCTAGTGCTTACAAACATGAGTGACAACCCATGCCCAGGTATAGGCTGGGGTGCAGTGAAATTTCAGAGGGTCTCCATGCCTTTTTCTGTCAGGCATAGCAAGCCTTAATTCCCTTTTAATAATAGTTGTTGTTGTTCCTGTTGAACCCTTGTAGTGCCTTCTGGCACACAAGTTTCCTTGCTGGTTCAGTAGCAGGGTATATTTTTACAGGGAGGGGTTGCTAGTCCTTGCCCATTTAAAGGCAACCTAAACAATATTACAGCTTCAAAGTGGAAATATTCTGAATAAGGCAATCTGCATGATATTGACATCTACTGCACTGTATTCTCACATTTACATCATCATTTAATACTCTGAGTGGTTAAAAACGGCCCAGAGACAAGTTGCACAAGGATATTCCTTATCATTGTACCCCCCAAAAATAAGGACTTGATCTGGAATCCTTGTGCAACTCGTTCCCGCGCCGTTTTTAACGGCTCAATTTATGAAATAATGATGTAAATGTGCTAAAATAGTGCATTAGATGTCAATATTATACAGACTTATTCATATATTTCTACTTTTAACAAATTGAATGTAATATTGCTTAGGTTGCCTTTAATGTGCTCCAGGCACCTCCTTCAACACCGGACCCACATTTTACAGCTGTCATCCTTCATCATTTACATGTACCATTATGTGTTGCCAGGATCAACTTTGTAGGTTAATTGGCCTTGCATTTAACAAATATATTGAAAAAAACAACTGATCACATGCTACATTGTATTAGTACTTACCGGGTTCTTCTGTATACTCCCTGATATAAACTGGAGTAAGACCCACATGAGATGGTCTCTGCCCTTCCGCAGACTCCGTCCTACCAACTGGAACACAGCAGAGACACAGGACTGGTGTAATACTAGAGGTGGTTAAATCACACTAAGTCTTGTCTTACATAGACATACATGTATGGCAGTACAGGGCTCGAAATACTTGGTGCATGTGCACCCAGGTGCACCCAAAATTGGAACTGTGCACCCAATTTTTTTCAGTGGGTGCACAGGGTGCACCCAAATATTTTCCTAGGTATGGAAAGATATCAAGTATACTATCACACATCATATTTTTGACATCTAAGTGTTAGAAAGATAATAAAAATGTCTGACATGTTACTTGTGTAAGAATTTGATAGCTTGTAACTAAGTTTTGTTATTAGTTTTTTTTACATTCTACTTATTAAATCTAAGTGGTGCACCCAAAAATTTCTTGGTGCACCCAATTTCTTAAGCTGGGTGCACCAGTGCACCTAATCCCAAAAATGAATTTCGAGCCCTGCAGTATGTGGTTCTGCCATTCCCTGTTTGAAAAGTAAAGGTCCGATAGCCTTTTTAGAGGCAATAGGGGCAGTGAGTTGTTATTCACTGTGTCTAGGACACTCCTTCCACAGCTTTTTACCTCCAGGTCCCATATGTATACCTTGGTGGGGTGATGAAATTACACAGCTTCTAGCCAGGAACCGATTACCTGATTATCATTTATTTAAGCTTTAACACTTTACTTTTATATCTATGAGTAAACTTATCCTGGCAGCAGTGCCCCCTACCTTTTCATGAAGGGACAGCACCATGTGGGGAAAGCTTGCAAACTGGAAGAGCACGAAGAAGATGAGCTGACTGGACAGATGTTGCCATAGCAACTGACTGGCCCCTCCATCGTCTACTGCTGTGTCTGCATGTTCAGATCTCTCCATAGCGATGACAATCAGGTCCACAAGCTGTTCCTCCAACACCTCGCATCTCTGCTTGTGCTGTGGATTCAACCATGGTCAATGTTAGGGACAGGGCTTGAAATACTTTTTTCTGCATACCTGCACTGGTGCAGGTAACATTGAAAATTACCTGCACCAAACAAATCTTACCTGCACCGGACTAGGAATTTAGGAAGCATGGATCATACTAAAATTGTTCAGGAACCATTACTATTTTTTTCTTTTCTACTTAACCCTTTAAACTGCCAGAGTTTCAGCACTTTACGATGCTATCAGTGCCAGGGTTGGCTGCTGACCTCCAAAAAGAACCCCCCGAACAAGGCCGAAGTCCCTAACTTCCTATTCGCTATGCGCACACAAAGTTGCTACTTTGGGGGAATACGCTATCACAGATATATTCGGGTGCGGCACACAGGACATGTATACATGTATGTGTGCCGGATATATCCGGGTTTGGTGGTAACAGTTAATAACAACCAATATAAACCTACATCGTATGACATGGACCAGTGCAGGTTAGGTGCAGGTAGACATCAGAAATACCTGCACAGCTCCAATTTTACCTGCATTAATCTGCATATGAATATGTATTTCGAGCCCTGAGTGAGTTTTGTCCTTCATCCTTGTAATCTCAAAACTTAAGTATGTCGAAAAGTATAAAACAGAAAAAAAGGACAAATGCACGGATGCCCACTATACACATATGCTATCAATACTGAAGAAAACTATGCCTTAATAATAAACTGCTATGTTTGTACTACTACTACTACCAACAACACACATTTCTCTAAAACTCCACACCATGGAAGGATGGGGAAGGGGTTAATTTCCAAGCAGATCCTACAAGATAGTACCAAACTGGCCAAGGAGTGAAGTCAGACAAGAGTCAAGAAGTCATTTGTCGGTAGCGAAACAGTCACTCCTACATGATGTAGGTCGGCTTCACTCCTCTGCCAGCTTTTGATACTACCTTATGCTACCGTAGGATCTGCTCTGAGATTAGTAGGGATGGGGTGGGGATACCCGCGGACCCCCTCACAATACTTGCGCCTGTGGTGCTGGCCGCACTGCATAATGACTCTCTGTCACAAAGAAAATTGGACACACTATAAATCAATAAAATCTTACTAAAAAGTGTGAAGTCCTTACCTGTTTGTTGAGGCCCAGCATGTTGCACACCATGTCTCTGGAGTATGGCTGTTCTAACACATACCTCAGCAGGCCTGTCTGAGGTTCAAAAAGCTCCTGCAATAGTGGGGACACAGAACTGTTCTCATTACACACATTCTGACTTCAACTGAAACTACTTCACTTAAAATGTGCCAAAAACAGTAGCCAGTTACTCAAGCAAATGATTTTATATACAGTACATGTAGCATTGACTGTCTTTCGTCAGTGACTGAATGATGAATGATAGTGGATGCTATCTGAAACATCTGACCGTTTTCAACATCATATCCAGTTGCTTGAGTAACTGCTTTTTGGCGTATCTCATCACCTGGATGTCTAATCTTCATCGACGTAAACTTAAAATTAACTGCTTAATAGAAACAAAAGAGAAGGGGCCTGTACTGTCAAGATGATTTGTCTTTTGATATTCTGAGTCATTGCATGTCTAGTCTGGTATTCAAGCTTGTCATAGCTGCTGAGGCACTTTCATCCTATTTGCAGAGAGGACGGAAGAGACTCGGCAGCTATAAGAGTGTGTCTGCCTGTGTTTAATAGCCAAGAGCTGACAAAGATATACTTTTTCTTTCATCATCTATCATTTGTTCAGATACTTGTAGTGCTAGTGGCACACAAGCATGTTTCTTTGCTGTTTCAGGGTATATTTTTACAAAATACCCCTTCCCCTTTAACATGCTTGGGACACCTCCTCAAATACAAGACCCCAATTCCACCTCCCAAGTTGGATGCCAAGAAAGACTGATTGCTGATGCAGAACACAGTGGACTCCTAAGTACTACTACTAAGTTGAGAGCCAAACCCAGGATTGAACTGGGGTCTCCGAGTTATCAACTCATTGAAATCAGAAGCTCAACTATGAGGCTACTACAACTGAGCTACAGGGACCTGCCTAAATACCCAGGCCAGGGACTGGCCCCTTGCTCCCCTCTGTAAGATTTCTCCAGATTGCACGATCCAGACAAAATAAAATCCTTCAATCGAAAATTCAGGTACAGGTCCAGTAAGTGTAAGTTAACTTGGTACTAAGTAACTTGGTAGAAATTACTATCAAATCTACTCTACTTTGCTCTATATATTTTCTTCGGCCCGTAATTTCCCAAGATGTGTGAACACTGAACGCCAGCTGAAATAATCTAATCGGTCCAAAATCTGGTCCACTGATTTTTCAGGTCCGTTTTTTTTACTGGTCCAAGAAGAAAAAACAATTTCGACATGTAAAATAACAAATTTTGTCAGTCCCTTGTCTCTTCTCTCATGACCTCAATGAAAAGAGCCCAGCAGGCCAAGTCAAGTTTTTCATGAAAAAAAGGCTCACACAAACAAACAAACAAATACACAAACCTTATCATATGGTAGGAGTCCCTTGAGAGGGAACCTGAGTGTGGCAGGGTCCAGTTTCCAGGCATTTCCTGTGGCTCCTGAATGTCCTACCACCGGGAGCAGCTGGGGACGGCCTGGGGGGGAACATAGCCTGATTAAATCTCGCTTATAGCAGCCCACCCCACATCTGCCGGCTTACAGCCCCAGACAGCAGAGTTTGTGTTACACAGTCTAGGGGGAACACAGCTCGGTACATGTAATACCTGTCAAACTGACATGATATAAAAGCTACAAAAGGCCTAGAAATCACACATGGAGCAAATCATAAGATGCATTTGCTTCCTTAGGCCCCTTTTCAACTGGATGGCAATTATGTAATATGCAGCGTACACGTGTCAGTGACCTTCTATCATGCTCTGGATACATTGTCTACTATGCAATTATAGACAAATGAAAAACGAAGGAAGTTAAGAAGTTCCAGTTTTTTTTTTAACTATTCCATTTGTTTCAAGATCACAGGACTTTTTGGTCGCCACATTCGAACCCTCCTTGGTAAGGATCTAGATGGGAAAGTTCTCAGTATCTTGTTTAGTTCAACAGATGACAGTGTATGCTGTTGGTTCATAAATTATAGCGTACTGCGATCTATAATCTATGAACTATCTATCATTATCAACTCATAATACAATATACTTGTGTAAAAAGCTTATTTTCAGTCCTAAGTACAAGCATGCATTCATTGATCTAATATGGTGACCATAAATTTGATTTTAAAATGAGCAAGTAGCTTAACAAGAGGCAAATCATAGGGAGGGAAACATCCTGCATTTTCTTGAAAATGTTGCCTAAGGTCCAGGTTGACATGTTGAAAATGTGGTAGCCACCTGTTATGTCAATCCTCCCACAGATGTGGTAAATCACAATAAGTGAAGAGAAGTTGTGAGGATAAAATGAGGAGTTAGATGGAGATGAGTGGCCAGATGTTTGGGCAGACGAGCGTCCTGTTACGCTAGTCCGACAAGCAGCTGTAGCAGAACAGCTCATCTTCCCAAACAGCCAAGGGAGGAATGTCCGGGGCAGGAGGTGGGATCCAGTGGAGATGGACGTTAGGATGAACACATTAGGAGAGCAGAGGTAGATACATATAGCATATAACATGGTGTATTCCGTATCAATCGAGGTACCAGCCCGACCACGGGTAGGATTGCCCGATGGTCGCAGGTGATCCGACCCGCGGGATGGCTGGGACCGAAGGTGATGCGGAATACACCGTGTTGCATTCTATTTAGTGTATTCAAACTTATTAGTGGTTTCAAACTACATGTATAACATTTGAAAATATTGAAATTTGAAACTATCGTCCGTTGACTTGATATATACCCTGACCATAAAGGTGAACTAGCGTTACATGTACAGTACCCAACAGTGTGGCATGTCTAGTAGTTCCATGTACTAGGTAGGTAGTAATGACAATTTTTCTTCACATCTGTTGCAGAACACTTGAGCCATATGGAATGTTGCTTGGTGCATTCTAAGCTGTGTAGGCTTCTTAAGGTAGAGGAAAGTCTTGAAGTTCATGATTTTTTTCCAAGAGTGTGGAAAATCACATGACATAGCATAGTCCTTGCAATTGTGCATTTTATCATGATCAGCTGATTGCTGAAAAGGGCTAGTATTTTTTGCATTAACATGAGGAAAAAGGTTAGAAAATGAAATGGAACAGCTGGCAAACATCAGTAGAAGAAGAACTCCATTCCAAGAATGTGAAGAACCTCCAGGGGAGGTGCCAGACTGGTTCTACTTCCCATTAAAATGGTATCAGAAAATAAACCTTATCAGTTCACTTTCCCAACAATACATGTAGCTACAATACTTCCTAGTAGACTGAATATTAGTTTACAGGGTTCGAAATACACATACTTAACTTGCAATTTGCACGTAATTTTGGAGATTTGCATGTAAAAATATTCTGAACTTGCAATCTTGCATGTTGAAAATAATTGGCCTATAGTAAAAATACTGAGGAATTAGCTACCATACTCTTAGACAGAACGACATTCCTTGTTTTTGCCAATAACTCTCTAAGGTAGCTTCACTGATGTGATCAAAATTTGCCGACTCAATTTAGCCAACGGTCGTCAGTAGGTATTATAAATAATCAAATTCAGCTTTGCTGCAAACTTACGTGCTGATTATGTGAATATCTTTCCAAAATTTCAAGTGCTGTCTACATTTTTATGCGCCGATTTCCGTCCATGAAATGTGACAGAATGGGCAAAATTCTTATCCGTCCTGAGCAGCAAAATTCGGAAAAGGACGGAATGGTGGATGTTGGCAAGAACATTACAGTATAGACTAAGTTACATTTTGCATGTAAATTTTTCAAATTGCAAGTAAAATTTTTGCCAACTTGCAATTTTGCATGTAGCAAAAAAAAAAAGTATTTCGATCCCTGTTTTAGACTTTGCTTCTAGCGCAGTTTTTGGCATATTAACAAAATGTTGATTTTCATTATATGTGTTTGCCAGTTCGTTCCATTTCCTCAATATCTTCCAAGTTATGAATGTTGATGTTTGAAGGAATCCAAACCAACTATTTGTACTGCGTCTAAGAAGATATAAATTGATTGATAGTAAAGATTTAAAAAAAACAACAGTCACCTGAAATGGACACCATATGAGCAGTCGTTCTAAAGGTGTCCACAAACTCTGACAGCAAGTTGCCTAAGGACTGAAATAGAAGGAGAACACTGTTTTACAGAAAAGAAAGAAAAACAACTGTTACAGTCAAACCTGGTCCAAACAGTCAACAATCACTGAAGGGTCTGACGAAAAATGGTTATCTTACAGCCTATATATATATATGGAGCAACTGTCATCAAGTTTGGTTGTTAGTTGGATCATAAATGCCCCACCGGGACTGCAAAAAATTACATGTAGTTGCCGGTTGAGTAAGGCAGTAACGCAGAGGGTGTTAGCTATTTAAATATTTAAATTACATAGAACCTGGAAGACTATTATAGTTTTTTCTTATCACCTTCCCAAATTATAATAAAAAGGTAAAACATTGATCTATTTACATAGATATCAACAGAAAAGATGACCTTAATGTAGAAAAAGATATTCAACCAGTTTACACTTTCCAAAACATTTTGATCCAATTCGAACTCTTCCTAGTAGTATCAGAGTTTGTCCTAGGACAAATTGTGATTGTAATTTGCACTAGTAGAATTTCTGATTGTCCTAGGACAGATTCTAATCTCGATCTGTCTTAAGACAATCCCCAGTTGTCCTCAATCACAATCTTTACTGTGACATATACATGTACATTCAAACCTGTATTAGCGGCCACCTTTGCATACCGGCCACCTGGCCATAGTGGCCACTTTTTGTCGGTCCCTTGGATTTTTCCCATTGACCTAAGCATTAAGAAATAGTCTATAGCGGCCACCTGTCCAACGCGGCCATGGCCACACGATTTCCGGTCCCGTAGGTACAGAAACACTGCCTATTGCAACCATATGGCGGCCTTATGTCAACCTGCGCGGAGTTTAAAATCATAGTTTTTGAGGATTTAGAGTTCCCACCAGGGTCATTTTGGCGGTAGCGGAAGGTATGCGTGCCTTAAGCGTTAAAAAGCAAGTCTTTGCCGGCAAATTTACCGATTGAGACAATGTTACTTGATGAGAAAAATTAGTGGGAAGTGAAATCATGTGCAACTTGCTCGTGGTCAATTGATCAACATTTTCTCTATAGTGGCCACCTGTCTATGGTGGCCATATTTCTCCAGTCCCTTGAGTGGCCGCTATAGACAGGTTTAACGGTATATTCATATATAACATGTAATATGTAACTACGGTACTGGTACTGTCTTACCCAATGTGGCAGGGACTTGTCCTCTGAGTACAGCTTCCTGATCTCGTTGACAGCAAAATAAGCAGGCATGAGGCAGTTGTCTCTGTTTAGCAGTGACATCATCAGCTGCACAAGGAAGGCAAAATCACCCAGGAGTCAGTCTGGGATCAGTATAGAATACTACACGGTGTATTCTGGATCACCTGAGGTCAGGCGATCTGACCCGTTGGAGGGTTGGGCTAAAAAAAAGACGCAGAACACACCGTGTGGTATTTTATCTATGCCACCGAAGCGAAATTTGCCAGAAGCTAAGAAAATTTGATGTCTTCAAATAAAAAATGGTAACAACAGCAATCCAAAATTTGAATCTGGTATTCGTCCGATTCATTTGATGGAACCCGTGTGACACAAGCAGAACTCCATGTGATGCAGCAAGTTATCACCAAGTCTGGAACACCCCTATTGAACATTGTCGCGGCCCAAAGAAGAGGTACAAATTTCCAATGATGCATGCAAATTTCCTAACCTTTCCAGACTCCACACTCTAAAGGCGGTCTAAATGGTACAGGGTTATAGAATTAACATTGCCTAGTCAATAAATCTTCTGACTATTAAAAAAGGAATCAGTTTTGCAGTGATCCACTCCCATAGGTTCCTTAATTTGATTTCTAACATATTGATGTAAAATGCTACGTGAGTAGCTCTCCCTACTACTAGTACTACTAGAAGTGTATTCTTTTGGCATTTAATTTTCACTGGCTAGAATGGGCTTTGATGAGAGAGGTTTGAAATTCCATGGTGCATTGACTTTCATTTTGTTCCTCTAATAATACTGGTATTCTTGTTGCTATTGGGGGTGGGCGATTTTACCCAAGAAAAAAAGCCAAGATATACAAATGAAGATGCAAATACATCTATCTGTACCTGTATAGCCAGTACAGCTGCCCTTGTTGTAACATACCAACTTCACAAACATGCGGCAGCAGCTGGTTTTACACATTTACATTGTAACAGCTGTCACACCTAACCTACAGCACATCTACATGTAGCTGCAAACATTATTTAATGAGGAAAAATTCTTTATTGTCTTGTATTGCTCTGGTATTGGTGTCTGTCTTGCATAGAAAAAATACATGACAATTAATCAACAACTAGAAATGCTGACACAAACGGAGACCCATCAAGGAGTTTTTCATCTTAGAGACTTAGACTTTAGTCTAGAATGATTTCACAAAAGAATAAGTTACCTTGGTGACCATCTCCAGTTGCCGTAGTGATGACGCCGTGACTGTGGTTGGAATAATCTGTACCTTCTCCAGGGCAATCTTGAACAGGTCTCTACATCCCTGCGAAGATGTCATTTCATGCATTACAGTAACACACTTCTGTATCTGTGTCTGTATATACAGTATTACTGCCCTTCTGATTGATATACTGCAAGCTTCACATGCATGCAGTGCAGAAGTAGCTGGATTTATTACACTGAACAACCTGTCACACCTAACCTTTGCACATGTCCTGCAAGTATTGTTTAAAGCTACCTAGTAAGGATGCCCCTACTGTCAATTTTTTCTCAAAACATCTGTACTGAGGGATTTACATCTATGAAGTCGAAGCTATCAGTATTGTTCATCTCCAGGTATTCTGTAACACCGAGATGCCAGCCCGTCCATGGGTAGGATAGCCTGATGGCTGGAGGGGGATCTGACCTATGGGGGGGGGATGGGGGCAAGGGTTATGTGGAAAACACCTTGTTATATTTGATTTTTGTCATACCCACGTCAGAAAATTGTAGCAACAGTAATGCCAACACTTGAAGTGCCTTCAAATTAATCTATGGAAGCCGGTATGATAACAATTGAAGCCCATGTGATAACTCAAGTTATCACCCAGTCCAGAACACCTACGTTGACTATTAATAGTATTATCATGGCCCAGGTTTGACAGAAAAAATCTCACTTTTACCAACAAGAAAGAATCTCTTACATTTTCAGTCCAAATAAAAATGACAACTGAAATTCGAAGTTTACTTTTGATAGCTGCTGAAGATGGAAGATCTCCCTCAGGGTTGGACAAGTCCACTAGCCCCATCGTCCCGGGCAAGTGAAAGTGCTGTTCGGGCAAGTGCATGACCTACCCTACTTGGCAAGTGAGATTTTTCCGTTGAGTGAGATTTTATACTTCTTACCCTTAACAGTCATGACATCAAACAATGGTCAACATTGAAAAATAGAGGCAATTATAAGAATTCCATTGCTGGAATTGAAAATGCATATAGAAGTGACAGTCATTTGAATTTTGGGCAAGTGAAAAGTTGGTTTGGGCAAGTAAATCTTTTATTTGCTTGCCTGATAGGACAAGGTAATTTTAGAAAACTTGTCCAACCCTGTCCCTACCTTGTAGTCTACCCTGTCTATGACTCTGTGTAGAAGTGAGAAGGACTGGTTCCACTTGTCCGCAGATAGATAGTGAAGTTCATCACTCAGTAGAAGGCACTCACACACCAGTCTGAAAAGGAAATACAATCAATCTATCAATCAATCAGTCAGTAGCACACCAATTGTAACAGACACAATGTATACCAAATTGCTAGACAGCATGGTACAGCAAGTGTATTCAGCTATACAGCCAACAGCCATGTACATGTACTATCCCATGGCCAACAATGTCAAAGTTACAGACAACATTTTTGATAAACAATCATCTTTAATCATTAATATAACAGAGTCTTGGCACCATACCCAAGATGAGACCTTATGTTTATGATTAAGCTAATTAGGATTAGAGTTGGGGTTAGGGTTGACTTACAATTTGTGCTTAAGATGAGGTTAGGGTTGTTACAAGAAGTAATATAGCCGTTAACACCCCTACAATCTCTGTACCTTAGACTAGTCCAACATATGCATATTAAGCAGGATGTGCTCAGTCAGCAACCCTTGAAGCAAGGAGGTTAAAAAAGACTTTTTTAACCTCCTTGCTTGAAGGACACTCGACCTCTTTCCTATCAGACACTGGACAGAGCACACACACAGAACTGTACCCTACTAATACTTTACTGAATAGATTGTCTAGTAGCACATACAGTCTCTGCCTGAATCTATACAAGAACCACCAATGGGTGAAACAAGGGTTAGAGGTAGCCTCCTTCACCGGGGTTTTTGGGAAGCTTGGCAAATTTTTTTGGGGGGGAATTTTTTTTTTTGGGGGGGGGGGGGGGGGGCGGTAGGTCGATTCGCGATTTTTAACCGGGAATATTATGCCGGGAAAGGAATATATGCCGGGAAAGGAATATACACCGGAAAGCTTGTACGGGCTAGGCGAAATTGGCTTCCCAAATATAAAGTGTAATTTCAAAGACGTTATGATCAACATGTGCAAAGTAGCATCTACGTCACGAAGCGGGCTTATGCAAATGAGTGACTCCGGACGTGACAAAGGCAGGCGGTGTGCACTGTTTCCGGTAACGTTACGTAGGTTTGTGGCACGCTTCGGGGTGGCCGTACACTATTAACGTTGACGTGTGAAGTGCTTTTCGCGATGCTGTGAATTACTTCTCGCGGCAGTGCGAATAACTTCTCGCGAATACATTAATTGGCCGTCTGAAAGGCATTCTTAATCATTATTGCCTTGTAGTTACCGAAGAGAAACAGGCGTACTGGGAAGCCAATTTCGCCTAGCCCGTACAAGCTTTCCGGTGTATATTCCTTTCCCGGCATATATTCCTTTCCCGGCATAATATTCCCGGTTAAAAATCGCGAATCGATCTACCGCCCCCCCCCCCCCCCCCC